>NW_027522801.1:0-76785 GCF_052094955.1 Ictidomys tridecemlineatus | reverse complement strand
TGCACCTCAGTCTCCAACCCCTGCTCTCTGCAACGGTTCTTCTGCACCCCAGTCTCCAGACTCTGCTCTCTTTAAGATAATTTTGCATCCTTTTTTCCAAACTCTGCTCTCTGTAACAGTCCTCCTGCACCCCAGTATCCAACCTCTGCTCTCTGTAAAATACCTTCTGCACTTCAGTCTCCAACCTCTTCTCTCTGCAACAATCTTTCTGCACCTCAGTATCCAACCTCTGCTCTCTGCAACAGTCCTTCTAAACCCCAGTCTCCAACCTCTGCTCTCGGCAACGATCCTTCTGCATCCCAGTCTCCAACAACTGCTCTCTGAAACAGTTTTTCTGCACCCCAATCTCCAACTTCTGCTCTCTTCAACAGTACTCCTGCATCCCAGTCTCCAACCTCTGCTCTCTGCAATATTTATTCTGCACTCCGTGTCCAACCAGTGCTCCTTGTAACTTTCAAGCTGCACCCCAGTCTCCAAACTCTGCTCTCTGTAGCAATCCTTCTGAACTTCATTCTCCAACCTCTGCTCTTTGCAACAAACCTTCTGCACCCCAGTCTCCATCCTCTGCTCTCTGTACGAATCCTTTCGCACCCCAGTCTCCAACGTCTCCTCTCTGTAAAAGTCGTTCTGCACCTCAGTCTTCAAGTTCTGCAATCTGTAACAGTCCTTCTACACCACAGTCTCAAACCTCTGCTCTCAAAAAATGATCTTTCTGCACCTAAGTCTCCAACCTCTGCTCTCTTTAATAGTTCTTCTGCACCACAGTCCCCAACATCTGCTCTCTGCAACGATCCTCCTTGTCCCCAGGCTCTAACCTCTGCTATCTGCAATGGTCCCCTTACACCCCAGTTTCTAAACTCTGCTCTCTGTAACAATGCTTCTGCACCTCAGTCTCCAAACTCTGCTCTCTTAAACAGTTTTTCTGAACCCCAGTCTTTAACCTCTGCTCGCATAACAGTTCTTCTGCACCCCAATTTCCAAACTCTGCTCTCTGTAACACTTTTTCTGCACCCTAGGCTCCACCCTCTACTCTCTGTAAAAGTCCTTCTGAACCTCAGTCTCCACACTGTGCTCTCTGTAAGATCCTTCTGCAACCCATTTTCCAAACGCTGCTCTTTGTAACAGTCCTTCTGCACCCCAGTCTCCAATCTCTGCTTTCTGTAACAGGCCTTCTGCACAACAGTTTTCAAACTCTGCTGTCTGTAAAAGTCCTTCTGAAACTCTGTCTCCAACCTCTGCTCTCTGCAACCTTAATTCTGCACCCCATTCTCTAACCTCTTCTCTCTCCAAAAGCCTTTCTGAACCAAAGTCTCCAATATCTGCTCTCTGCAACAGTCCTTCTTTACCCTAGTCTTTAAACTCTGCTGTCTGTACATGTCCTTCTGTACTGCAGTCTCCAAACTCTGCTCTCTGTAACCTTAATTCTGCACCCCAGTCTCCAACCTCTTCTTTCTCTATCAGTACTTCTGCACCCCAGTCTCCAACCTCTGATCTCTGTAACATTCTTACCGCACCTCAGTCTCCAACTTCTGCTCTATGCGACAGTTCTTCTACAGCCCAGTGTCCAACCTCTGCTCTCTGCAACAGTTCTTCTACACCACAGTCTCCAACATGTGCTCTCTTTAACAGTCCTCCTGTATTGCAGTCTCCAAACTTTGCTTTCTGTAAAGGTCCTTTTACACACCAGAAACCAACCTCTGCTTTCTGTATCAGTCCTTCTGCCCCCTAGTCTCCAACCTCTACTCTCTGTGACAGTCGTTCTGCTCCTCATTCTCCAAACTCTTCTCTCTGCAACAGTCCTTCTGCACCCATGTCTCCAACACATGCTACCTGCAACTGTCCTTCTACACCCCATTCTACAACCTCTGCTCCCTGCAATTGTCCTTCTGCACCTCAGTCTGCAATGTCTACTCTCTGTAACATTCCTTCTGCACCTCAGTCTTCCAACTCTGATCTCTATAAGATCATTCTGCAACCCAGTCTCCAAACTCTGCCCTCTTCAACGATTTTTCTGCAACCCAGTTTCCAAACTATGCTCTCTGTAACAGTCCAGTTGCACCTCAGTCTCCAAACTCTGCTCTCTGTAAGATGCTTCTGCAACGCTGTCTCAAAACACTGCTCTCTGTAACAGTCTTTCTGCACCCCAGTCTCCAACTTCTGTTCTCTGCAACAGTCCTTCTAAACCCCAGTCTCCAACCTCTGCTCTATGCCACAGTCCTTCTGCACCAACATCTGTTCTCTGTAAAAATTATTCTTCACCTCAGTTCCCAAACTCTGATCTCTGCAATGATCCTTCTGCACCCCAGTCTCCATCCTCTGCTCTCTGTAAAAAATTTTTGCAACCCAGTCTCCAACCTCTGCTCTCTCTAACGATCCTTCTGCATTCAGTCTACAACATCTGTTCTCTGCAACAGTCCTTCTGCACCTCAGTCTGAAAACTCTGCTCTCTGCAATGATTCTTGGACAACCCATTCTCCAAACTCTGCTTTCTGTAACAGTCTTTGTGCACGTCATTCTCCAACCTCTGCTATCTGTAACAGTCCTTCTGCACCCCCGTCTCCAACCTCTGTTCTCTGTAAGATCCTTCTGCACCCAGGTTTCCAAACTCTGCTCCCTGTAACATTTTTTCTGGTACCCAGTCTCCAAACTCTTCACTCTGTAACAGGCTTTCTGCACCCTAGTCTCCAACCTTTGCTCACTGTAACAGTTCTTCTGCACCCCAATATCGAACCTCTGCTCTCTGTAACAGTCCTTCTGCAACCCAGTCTCCAACCTCTTCTCTCTGCAAGGATCCTTCTGCACCTCAGTCTCCAACCCCTGCTCTCTGCAACGGTTCTTCTGCACCCCAGACTCCAGACTCTGCTCTCTTTAAGATACTTTTGCATCTCTTTCTCCAAACTCTGCTCTCTGTAACAGTTCTCCTGCACCCCAGTATCCAACTTCTGCTCTCTGTAAAAGTCCTTTGGCACCTCAGTCTCCAAACTCTGCTCTCAGTAATGGTCCTTCTGCACCCCATTCTCCAACCTCTGCTCTCTGTAACAGGCCCTCTGCAACCCAGTCTCTAAACTCTGCACTGTAACAGGACTTCTGCACCCCAGTCTCCAACCAATCTCTATGCAACAATCTTTCTGCACCTCAATCTCCAACCTCTGTTCTCTGCAACAGTCCTTCTGCACCCCAGGCTTCAAACTCTTCTCTCTGTTATAGTCCTTCTGTACCGCAGTCTCCAACCTCTGCTCTCTGTAACAGTCATTCTGCACCCCAGTTTCCAAATGCTGCTTTGTGTATCAGTTATTCTGCACCCCAGTCCTCAACCAGTGCTCTCTGTAAAAGTTCTTCTGCACCTCAGTCTTCAACATGTGCTCTCTGCAAAAGTCCTTCTGCACCGCAGTCTGAAAACTCTGTTCTCTACATGGATCCTTCTTCCCCCCAGTCTCCAACCTCTGCTCTTTGTAACAGTCCTGCTGCACCTCGCTCTACAACTTCTGCTCTCAGTAAGATCCTTGTGCAACTTTGTCTAAAAACTCTGCTCTCTTTAGGAGTTCTCATGCACCTCAGTCTGAAAATTCTGTTCTCTACAAGGATCCTTCTATACCCCCGTCTCCAATCTCTGCTCTCAGAAACAGTCCTTTTGCACCTCAGTCTCCAACCGCTGCGCTCTGCAATGATCTTTCTGCACCACAGTCTCCAACGTCTGTTCTCTGCAACAGTCTTTCTGACTACAATCTCAAGCCTCTGCTCTCTGTAAGAACCTTCTGCACCCCAGTTTCCAAACTCTGCTCTCTGTGACATTCCTTCATAACCTCAGTCTCCAGCCTCTGCTCTTTGTAACAGTATTTCTGTACCAGAGTCCCCAATCTCTGCTCACTTCCACATTTGTTCTGCACACCACTCACCAAACTGTGCTCTCTGAAACTGTCTTTCTGACCCCAATCTCCAACCTCTGCTTTCTGTAACGATCCTTCTGCACCTCAGCTCCAACCTCTGCTCCTTGCAATGATTCTTCTGAACCTCAGTTTGCAACCTCTGCTCTCTGCAACGATCTTTCTGCACCCCAGTTTCCCACCTCTGCTCTCTTTAACAGTCCTTCTACACCTCAGTCTCCAACCTCTATTCTCTGTACCAATCCTTCTGCACCTCAGTCACCAAGCTCTACTCTCTTTAACAGTGCTTCTGCACCTGAGTCTCTAACCAATGCTCTCTGTAACAGGCTTTCTGGACACCAGTCTCCACACTTTGCTCTCTGTAACAGTTTTTTGCACCCCAATCTCGAACCTCTGCTCTCTGTAACAGTCCTTCTGCAACCCAGTCTCCAACCTCTGCTCTCTGCAACAATCCTTCTGCACCTCAATCTCCAACCTCTGCTCTCTGCAACAGTCCTTCTGCACCCCATTCTCCAACCTCTGCTCTGTGTAACAGTGCTTCTGCACCCCATTCTCCAAACTCTGCTTACTGTATCAGTCCATCTGCACCACAATTTCAAGCCTCTGCTCTCTGTAACAGTCTTTCTGCACCTCAGTCTACAAACTCTGGTCTCTACAACAGACTTTCTGCATCCCAGACTCCAACATCTGCTCTCTGCAACAGTCCTTCTGCACCAAATCTCCAACCTCTGCCTCTGTAACAGTCCTACTGTAACCCAGTCTCCAACCTCTGCTCTCTGCAACAGTCCTTCTGCACCCCAATCTGAACCTGTGCTCTCCGCAACAGTGCTTATACACCCGTGTCCAGCCTCTTCTCTCTACAACAGTCCCTCTGCACCCCAGTCTTTAACCTCTGCTCTATGTAACAATTCTTCTGCACCTCACTCTCCAACCTCTGCTCTCTGCAATGGTCCTTCTTCACCTCAGTCTCTAAAAACTACTCTGTGAAAAAGTACTTCTGAACACCTTCTCCATACTCTGCTCTCTGTAACAGGCCTTCTGCACCCCAGTCTCCCAACTCTGTTCTCTATAAAAATCCTTTTGCACCACAGTCTCAAAATTTTGCTCTCTACAACGATCCTTCTGCACCCAGTCTCCAACATCTGCTCTATGCAACAGTCCTTCTGCAATCCAGTCTTCAACATGTGCTCTCTGCAAAAGTCCTTCTGCACCTCAGTCTGAAAACTCTGTTCTCTACATGGATCCTTCTTCCCCCCAGTCTCCAACCTCTGTTCTCTGTAACAGTCCTGCTGCACCTCGCTCTACAACTTCTGCTCTCAGTAAGATCCTTGTGCAACTTTGTCTAAAAACTCTGCTCTCTGTAGGAGTTTTTCTGCGCCTCAGTCTGAAAATTCTGTTCTCTACAAGGATCCTTCTGCACCCCAGTCTCCAATCTCTGCTCTCAGTAACAGTTCTTTAGCACCTCAGTCTCCAAACTCAGCTCTTTGGAACGATCCATCTGCACCTCAGTTTCGAAAGTCTACTCTCTGTAACAGTGCTTCTGCACCCATTCTCAAACTTCTGCTGTCTGCAATGATCCTTCTGCACCTCAGTCTCCAACCTCTGCTCTCTGCAACACTCCTTCTTCACCCCAGTCTCCAGACTCTGTTATCTTTAAGATCTTTTTGCATCCCTTTCTCCAAACTCTGCTCTCCGTAACAGTCCTCCTGCACCCCAGTATCCAACCTCCGCTCTCTGTAAAATTCCTTCTGCACCTCAGTATCCAACATTTTCTTGCTGCAACGATCCTTCTGCACCTCAGTATCCAACCTCTTTTCTCTGCAACAGTCCTTCTAAACCCCAGTCTCAAACCTCTGCTCTCTGCAACGATCCTTCTGCATCCCAGTCTCTAACAACTGCTATCTGAAACAGTTTTTCTGCACCCCAATCTCCAAATTCTGCTCTCTGCTACAGTACTCCTGCACCCCAGTCTCCAACCTCTGCTTTCTGTAATATTTATTCTGCACCCCAGTATCCAACCTGTGCTCGTTGTAACTGTCAAGCTGCACCCCAGTCTCCAAACTCTGCTCTCTGTAGCGATCCTTCTGCACTTAATTCTCCAACCTCTGCTCTCTGCAACAAACCTTCTGGACCCCAGTCTCCATCATCTGCTCTCTGTAAAAATCCTTTTGCACCCCAGTCTCCAACCTCTGCTCTCTTTAATAGTCGTTCTGCACCCCAGTCTCCAACATCTGCTCTCTGCTACGATCCTCCTTGTCTCCAGGCTCCAACCTCTGCTATCTGCAACGGTCCTCCTACACCCCAGTTTCTAAACTCTGCTCTCTGTTACAACCTTCTGCACCTCAGTCTCCAAACTCTGCTCTCAGTAACATTTCTTCTGCACCCCAATCTCCAAACTCTGCTCTCTGTAACACTCCTTCTGCACCGGAGGCTCCACCCTCTACTCTCTGTAAAAGTCCTTCTGAACCTCAGTCTCCAAACTCTGCTCTCTGTAAGATCCTTCTGCAACCCATTCTCCAAACGCTGCTCTTTGTAACAGTCCTTCTGCACCCCAGTCTCCAAACTCTGCTTTCTGTAACAGGCCTTCTGCACCCTAGTCTTCAACTTCTGCTCTCTGTAACAGGCCTTCTGCACCCCAGTCTCCAACCTGTGCTCTCTGCAATGATCCTTCTGCACCCCAGTCTCCAAACTCTGCTCTCTGTAACAGTCGTTCTGCACCCCAGGATCCTACATCTGCTCTCTGAAACAGTCCTTCTGCACCTCAGTCTGAAAACTCTGCTCTCTGCAAAAAGCTTTCTGCACCCGAGTTTCCAACCTTTGTTCTCTGTAACAGGCCTTCTGAACCTCAGTCTCCAAAATGCTCTCTTTAAGAACCTTCTTCAACCCAGTCTCGAAATTGTGCTATCTGTAACAGTCCTTCTGCACCCCAGTCTCTTAATTCTTCTCTCTGTAGCAGGCCTTCTGCACCCAGGTCTCGATTCTCTGCTCTTTTTAACAAGCCTTCTGCAACCCAGTCTCCAACCTCTTCTCTCTGCAAAGATCCTTGTTCACTTCAGTCTCCAACCTCTGCTCTCTGAAACAGTCCTTCTGTATCACAGTCTTCAATCTTTGCTCTCTGTAACGGTCCTACTGCACCCCAGTCTCAAACCTCTTATTTCTGTATCAGTCTTTCTGCACAACAGTTTTCAAACTCTGCTGTCTGTAACATTTCTTCTGAACCTCTGTCTCCAAACTCTGCTCTCTGCAACCTTAATTCTGTACGCCATACTCTAACATCTTCTCTCTCCAACAGTCCTTCTGAACCAACGTCTTCAACATCTGCTCTCTGCAACAGTCCTTCTTTACCCTAGTCTTTAAACTCTGCTGTCTGTACCAGTCCTTCTGTACTGCAGTCTCCAAACTCTGCTCTCTGTAACCTTGATTCTGCACCCCAGTCTCCAACCTCTTCTTTCTGTATCAGTACTTCTGCACACCAGTCTCCAACCTCTGATCTCTGTAACATTCTTACTGTACCTCAGTCTCCAACTTCTGCTCTATGGGACAGTTCTTCTACAGCCCAGAGTCCAACCTTTGCTCTCTGCAACAGTTCTTCTACACCACAGTCTCCAAAATCTGCTCTCTGTAACAGTCCTCCTGTATTGCAGTCTCCAAACTTTGCTTTCTGTAACGGTCCTTTTACACACCAGATTCCAACCTATGCTTTCTGTATCAGTCCTTCTGCACCCGAGTCTCCAACCTCTACTCTCCCTGACAGTCGTTCTGCTCCTCAGTCTCCAAACTCTTCTCTCTGCAACAGTCCTTCTGCACCTATGTCTCCAACACCAGCTACCTTCAACAGTGCTTCTACACCCCATTCTGCAACCTCTGCTCCCTGCAAATGTCCTTCTGCACCTCAGTCTGCAACATCTACTCTCTGTAACATTCCTTCTGCACCCCAGTCGTCCAACTCTGATCTCTATAAGATCCTTCTGCAACACAGTCTCCATACTCTGCCCTCTTCAACGATTTTTCTGCAACCCAGTTTCCAAACTATGCTCTCTGTAACAGTCCAGTTGCACCTCAGTCTCCAAACTCTGCTCTCTGTAAGATGCTTCTGCAACCCTGTCTCAAAACTCTGCTCTCTGTAACAGTCCTTCTGCACGCCAGTCTTTAACTTCTGCTCTCTGCAACAGTCCTTCTAAACCCCAGCCTCCAACCTCTGCTCTATGCCACAGTCCTTCTACACCACAGTCGCCAACATCTGTTCTCTGTAAAAATTATTCTTCACCTAAGTTACCAAATTTTGATCTCTGCAATGGTCCTTCTGCACCCCAGTCTCCATCCTCTGCTCTCTGTAAAAATCCTTTTGCAACCTAGTCTCCAACCTCTGCTCTCTCCAAAGATCTTTCTTCATTCAGTCTACAACATCTGTTCTCTGCAACAGTTCTTCTGCACCTCAGTCTGAAAACTCTGCTCTCTGCAATGATCTTTGGAAAACCCATTCTCCAAACTCTGCTTTCTGTAACAGTCTTTGTGCACGTCATTCTCCAACCTCTGCTATCTGTAACAGTCCTTTTGCACCCCCTTCTCCAAACTCTGCTCTCTGTAGGATCCTTCTGCACCCAGGTTTCCAAACTCTGCTCTTTGTAACATTCCTTCTGGTACCCAGTCTCCAACCTCTTCTCTTTGTAACAGTCCTTCTGCTCCAAAGTCTCCAAGCCCTGCTCTCTGTTACACTCCTTCTGCACCCCATTCTCCAACCTCTGTTGTCTGCAAGAGTTCATCAGCACCTCAGTCTCCAACCTCTTCTTTCTGCAACAATTCTTGTGCACCCCAGTCTCCAACATCTGTTATCTAAAAAAGTCCTTCAGCACCCGAGTCTCCAACATCTGCTCTCTGCAACAGTCCTTCTGCATCACAGCCTGAAAACTCTGCTCTGTGCAACAATCCTTGTGAACCCCAGTCTCCAAACTCTGCACTCTGAAACAGTCCTTATGTACAGCAATATCAAACCTCTGCTCTCTGTAACAGTCCTTCTGCACCCCAGTCTCCACCTTTTGCTTTATGTATCAGTCTTTCTGCACCCAAGTCTCAAACCTTTGCAGTGTGAACCAGTCCTTCTTCACTCCAGTCTCCAACATCTTCTTTCTGTAACAGTCCTCTGGTAGTGCAGTCTCCAAAATCTGCTCTCTGTAACGGTCCTTCTGCACCCCAGTCTCTAACCTCTGTTTTCTTTATCAGTCCTTCTGCACCTCAGTCTCCAAACTCTGCTGTCTGCAACAGTCCTTCTGCACCCAAGTCTCAAACCTCTGCTCCCTGCAACAGTCCTTCTGCACCTCAGGGTCTAACCTCTACTCTCTGTAAAAGTCCTTCTGCACCTCAGTTTCCAACATTTGCTATTTGTAAGATTCTTCTGCAACCCAGTCTCCAAACTCTGAACTCTGTAACAGTCCTTCAGCACCCCTTCTCCAAACTCTGTTCTCTGTAACAGTCCTTCTGCACACCAGTCTCAATACTCTGCTCTCTACAACGATCCTTCCCCACTGCAGTTTTCATCCTCTGCTCTCTGCAACAGTCCTTCTTCACAACAGTCTCCAACCTCTGCTCTCTGTAACAGTCCTCCAGTAGTGCAGTATCCAAAATCTCCTCTCTGTAATGGTCCTTCTTCACCCCAGTCTCCAACTTCTCTGTGTAACAGTCCTTATGAACCTCAGTGTTCAAACTCTGCTATCTGCAACAGTCCTTCTGCACCACAGTCTGAAAACTCTGTTCTCTGCAACGATCCTTCTGCACCCCAGTGTCCAACCTCTGCTCTGTGTAACAGTCCTGCTTTACCCCAGTCTCCAACCTCTGCTCTCTGTAAGATCATTCTGCAAACCTATCTCCAAACCCTGCTTTCTCTATAAGTCCTTCTGCACCCCAATCCCCAACCTCTGCTCTCTGTAACAGGCCTTTACACCCCATTCTCCAAACTCTGCTCTCTGTAACAGTGCTTCTGCACCCCAGTCTCCAAACTCTGCTTACTGTATCAGTCCATCTGCACCACAATTTCAAACCTCTGCTCTCTGTAACAGTCTTTCTGCACCTCAGTCTACAAACTCTGCTCTCTGCAACAGACTTTCTGCATCCCAGACTCCAACATCTGCTCTCTGCAACAGTCCTTCTGCACCAAATCTCCAACCTCTGCCTCTGTAACAGTCCTACTGTAACCCAGTCTCCAAACTCTGCTCTCTGCAACAGTCCTTCTGCACCCCAATCTGAACCTGTGCTCTCTGCAACAGTGCTTATACACCCCAGTGTCCAGCCTCTTCTCTCTACAACAGTCCCTCTGCATCCCAGTCTCCAACCTCTGCTCTATGTAACAATCCTTCTGCACCTCACTCTCCAACCTCTGTTCTCTGCAATGGTCCTTCTTCACCTCAGTCTCTAAAAACTACTCTGTGAAAAAGAACTTCTGAACACCTTCTCCATACTCTGCTCTCTGTAACAGGCCTTCTGCACCCCAGTCTCCCAACTCTGTTCTCGTTCGTATAAAAATCCTTTTGCACCACAGTCTCAAAATTTTGCTCTCTACAACGATCCTTCTGCACCCAGTCTCCAACATCTGCTTTATGCAACAGTCCTTCTGTACCCCAGTCTTCAAAATGTGCTTTCTGCAAAAGTCCTTCTGCACCTCAGTCTGAAAACTCTGTTCTCTACATGGATCCTTCTTCCCCCCAGTCTCCAACCTCTGTTCTCTGTAACAGTCCTGCTGCACCTCACTCTACAACTTCCACTCTCAGTTAGATCCTTGTGCAACTTTGTCTAAAAACTCTGCTCTCTGTAGGAGTTCTTCTGCACCTAAGTCTGAAAACTCTGTTCTCTACAAGGATCCATCTGCACCCCAGTCTCCAATCTCTGCTCTCTGTAACAGTCCTTTTGCAACTCAGTCTCCAAACTCAGCTCTTTGGAACGATCCATCTGCACCTCAGTTTCGAAAGTCTACTCTCTGTAACAGTGCTTCTTCACCCCAGTCTCCAACATCTGCTCTCTGTAACGGTCTTTCTTCACCCCAGACTCCAATATCTGCTTTCTGTATCAGTTTTTCTGCACCCCAGTCTCGAACTTCTTATCTCTCTAAGAGTCTTTCTGCATCCCAGTCTCTAACCTCTGCTCTCGGTAACAGTCCTATACCCCAGTCTCCAACCTCTGCTCTCTTTAACGGTCCTTCTGCACCCCATTTTCCAAACTCTGCTTCCTGTAACAGTCCTTCTGCACCTGAGTCTCAAAACTCTGCTCTCTGTAACAGTCCTTCTACATCTCATTCTCAAACCTCTGCTCTTTGTAACCGTCCTTCTGCACCTCAGTCTGAATCCTCTGCTCTCTGTAACAGTCCACCTGCACCTCAGTCTCCAACCTCTGACCTCTGTAAGATCCTTCAGCAACCCAGTCTCTAAACTCTGCTCTCTATAACAGTTCTTCTGCACCCGAGTATCTAAGTTCTCCTCTCTGTAACCGGCCTTCTGCACGCCAGGCTCCGAACTCTGCTCTCTGGAGCAGGCCTTCTGCACCCCAGTTTCCAAACTCTGCTCTCTGCAATGATCCATGTGCACACCAAACTCCAACCTCTGATCTCTGCAACATTCCTTCTGCACCTCAGTCTCCAATTTTTCTCTCTGTAAGATCTTTCTTCATCCCAGTCTCCAAACTCTGCTCTATGTAACAGGCCTTCTTCACCCCAGTCTCCTACCTCTGCTGTCTGCAACAGTCTTTGTGTACCCAAGACTCCCACCTCTGCTCTATGCAACAGACCTTCTGCATGTCAGTTTCCAAACTCTCTTCTCTGAAGGGTTCTTCTGCAACTCAGTCTCCAACCGCTACTCTCTGTAACAGTCCTTCTGCACTTCAGTCTCCAAACTCTGCTCTCTGTAGGATCCTTCTAAAATCCAGTCTCCAAACTCTGCTAACTGTAAGAGGCTTTTTTCACACCATTGTTCAACCTCTGATCTCTACAACAGTCCTTCTGCACCCCAGTCTCCAACATCTGCTCTCTGCAACAGTCCTTCTGCACCTCAGTCTAAAAACTCTGCTGTCTGCAACGAACCTTCTGCACCCCGTCTCCTACCTCTGCTGTCTGTAACATCCTTCTACACCTCAGTCTCCCAATTCTGCTCTCTATAAGATCCTTCTGCAACCTAGTCTTTAATCTCTGCACTCTGTAACCGTCCTAATGCACAACAGTCTCCAATTCATGCTCTGTGTAACAGTCCTTCTGTACTGCAGTCTCCAACCTCTGCTCTCTGTAACGGGCCTTCTGCACCCCAGTCTCCAACGTCTGCTCTCTGCAATGATCCTACTGCACCCCAGTCTCCAACCTCTGATTTCTGCAAGAGTTCTTCTGCACCTCAGTCTCCGAATTCTGCTCTCTGTAAGAACCTTCTACATTCCCGTACCCAAATTCTGCTCTCTGTAAAAGTCCATCTGCACCCGAGTCTCCAATCTCTGCTCTCTGTAACAGGACTTTTGTAACTCAGTCTTCAAACTTTGCTCTCTGCAACAGTCCTTCTGCACCCCAGTCTCCAACCTCTACTCTCTAAAACAGTCCTTCTGCACCCTAGTTACCAACATCTGCTCTCTGCAACAGACCTTCTGCACACCAGTCTTCAACATCTTCTCTCTCATAAAGTTCTTCTGCACCTCAATCTGAAAACTCTGCCCTCTGCAACGACCCTTCTGCACCCCAGTCTCCTACCTCTGCTCTCTGTAACAGTCCTTCTTCAACTCAGTCTCCCAAAACTGCTCTCTTTATGATTCTTCTGCAACACAGTCTTTAAATTCTGCATTCTGTAACGGTCCTACTGCACAACAGACTCCAACCTCTGCTCTCTGTAACAAGACTTCTGCAACCTTGTCTCCAAACTCTGCTCTATGTAAAAGGCATTCTGCACCCCAGTCTCCAACCTCTTCTCTCTGAAAAGATTCTTCTCCACCCTATTCTCAAACATCTGCTCTCTGCAACAGTCCTTTTGCACCCCAATCTCTGCTCTCTGTAAGATCCATCTGAACCCCAGTCTCCAACCTCTGCTCTCTGTAACAGTCTTCTGTACCCCAGTCTCCAAATGCTTCTTTCTGCAACAGTCATTATCCACCCCAGTCTCCAACATCTGTTCTCTGCAACAGTCCTTCTGCACCCCAGTCTCCAAACTCTGCTCTCTGGAAAGATCCTTCTGGACCCCAGTCTCCAATGTCTGCTCTCTGCAAAAGTCTTTCTGAACCACAGTCTCCAACCTCTGCTCGCTTTAAGATCCTTCTGCACTAAAGTTTCCAAACTCTGCTCTCTGTAACAATCCATCTCCACCCCAGTCTCCAACCTCTGTCCTCTGCAACAGTCTTTTTGCTCCCCAGTTTCTGAGATCTGCTCTCTGTAACAGTCCTTCTGTACTGCAGTCTTCAACCTCTGCTCTTTGTAACGGTTCTTCTACACCCCAGTCTCCAACCTCTGTTTTTTGTATCAGTCTGTCTTAACCCCGTCTCCAAACTCTGTTCTCTATCTATTTTTCTATACCTTAGTCTCCAACCTGTGCTCTATGTAAGAGTCCTTCTGCACCCCAGTCTCCAACCTCTGCTCTCGGTAACAATCCTATACCGCAGTCTCCAAACTCTGCTCTCTGTAACGGTCCGTCTGCACCCCAATTTCCAAACTCTGCTTTCTGTAACAGTCCTTCTGCACCTGAGTCTCCTAACTCTTCTCTCTGTAACAGTCCTTCTACACACCAGTCTCCAACCACTGAGCTTTGTAACAGTCCACCTGCACCTCAGCCTCCAACCTCTGCTCTCTGTAAGATGCTTCAGCAACCCAGTTTCCATACACTGCTCTCTATAACAGTCCTTCTTCACCCCAGTCTCCAACCTCTCCTCTCTGTAACAGGCCTTCTTCACGCCAGTCTCCAAACTCTGCTCTCTGCAATGATCCTTCTGTACCCCAGTCTCCAACCTCTGCTCTCTGCAATGATCCTACTGCACGCCAGTCTCAAAACTCGGATCTCTGCAACACTCTTTCTGGACCTTAGTTTCCAATTTCTTCCCTCTGTAAGATCCATCTGCACCCCTGTCTCCAAGCTCTGCTCCTCGCAAAGATCCTTCTGCACCCCTGTCTCCAAACTCTCATCTATGTAACAGTCATTCTGAACCCCAGTCTCCAAACTCTGTTCTCTCCAACAGTCCTTCTGTACTGCAGTCTCTAACCTCTGCTCTCTGTAAAGGTCTTTCTGCACCCCAGAATCAAATCTCTGCTTTCTGCATCAGTCCTTCTGCACCTCAGTCTCCAACCTCTGCTCTCGGCAAGAGTCCTTCTGCACACCAGTCTCCAAACTCTGCTCTCTGTAACAGTCTTTTGCACCTCAGTCTCGAACCTCTGCTCTCTGCAACAGTCCTTCTGCACCCCATTCTACACCCTCTGCACTCTGCAACAGTACTTCTGCACCCCAGTCTCCAAAATCTGCTCTCTTCAAAGATCCTTTTGGACCGCAGTCTCCAACGTCTGCTCTCTGCCACAGTATTTCTGCACCACAGTCTCTAAAATCTGCTCTCTGTAAGATCTTTCTGCACTCCAGTTTCCAAAATCTGCTCTCTCTTACATTGATTCTCCACCGCAGTCTCCAATCTGCTTTCTGTGAGGGTCCTGCGGCACCCCAGTCTTCAACGTCTGTCCTCTGTAACAGTCCTTCTGCTCCCCAGTCTCCAACATCTGCTCTCTTTAACAGTCCTTATATACCGCAGTCTCCAAACTCTCTGTAATGGTCCTTCTGCAACCCAGTCTCCAACCACTGCTTTTTGAATCAGTCCTTCTGAACCCCAGTCTTCAACCTCTGCTCTCTGTATCAATCATTCTGCACCTCAGTCTCCAACCTGTGCTTTCTGTAACAGTCCTTCTGCACCCAAGTCTCCAAACTCTGCTCTCTGTAACAGTCATACTATACCGCAGTCTCCATCCTTTTCTCTCGGTAACGGTCCTTCTGCACCCAGATTTCCAACCTCTGCTTTCTGTAACAGTCCTTCTGCTCCTCACTCTCTAAACTCTGCTCTCTGTAATAGTCTTTCTACACCTCAGTCTCCGACCTTTTCTCTCTGTAACAGTACTTCTGCACCTCAGTCTGAAACCTCTGCTCTCTGCAACAGTTCTTCTGCACCACAGTCTGAAAACATTTCTCTCTGCAACGACCATTCTTCACCCCAGACTCCTAGCTCTGCTCTCTTTAACAGTCCTTCTGCACCTCAGTCTCTCAACTCTGCTCTTTTAATATCCTTCTGCAACCCAGTCTTTAAACTCTGAACTCCGTAACAGTCCTTCTGCACAAAAGTCTCCAACTTCAGCTCTCTATAACAGTCCTTCTTCACATCAGTCTCCAAACTCTACTCTCTGTAACATTTTTTTTTCACATCAGTCTCAAAAGTCTACCCTCTGTAACAGTCTTTCTGCACCTCAGTCTGAAACCTCTGCTCTCTGCAAGTATCCTTCTGCACCCCAGTCTCCAACCTCTGCACTCTGTAACAGTCCTACTGCACCTCAGTCTCCAAACTCAGCTTTATATAAGAACCTTCTGCAACCCAGTATCCAAACTCTGCTTTCCGTAACAGTCTACCTGCTCCCCAGTCTCCAAACTCTGCTCTCTGTAACAGGCCTTATGCACCCCAGTCTACAAACTCAGCTCCGTGTAACAGGCCTTCAGCACAGCAGTATCCAACCTATTCTCTCTGCAACCATCCTTCTACACCCCAGTCTCCAACGTCTGCACTCTGCAACAGTTCTACTGCACCCCAGTATCCAAACTCTGCTCTCTTTAACAGTCCTTCTGTACCAAAGTCTCCAACGTCTGCTCTCTGAAACAGTCCTTCTGCACCCCATTCTCCATCATCTTCTATCTGCAACAGTCCCTCTACACCCCAGTCTCCAAACTCTTCTCTCTGCAACGATTTTGCTGGACCCCAGTCTCCAACGTCTGCCCTCTGCAACAGTCATTCTGCACCCCAGTCTCCAACATCTGCTCTCTGCAACAGTCCTTCTGCACCTCAGTCTGAAGACTCTGCTCACTGAAAATTTCCTTCTCCACCCCTGTCTTTAACCTCTGTCCTCTGCAACAGTACTTCTGCTCCCGAGTCTTTGAGATCTGCTCTTTGTAACAGTCCTTCTGTATTGGAGTATCCAACTTTTGCTCTCCGGAACAGTCCGTCTACACCCCAGTCTCCAAACTCTGATTTCTGTATCAGTCTTTCGGAACCCCAGTCTCGAACGTGTGTTCTCTGTATCTATCCTTTTGCAACTCAGTCTCAACCTGTGCTCTATGTAAGAGTCCTTCTGCACCCCAGTCTTCAACCTCTGCTCTCAGTAACAGTCCTATATCACAGTCTCCAAACTCTGCTCACCTTAACGGTCCTTCTGCACCCCAATTTTCAAACTCTGCTTCCTGTAAAAGTCTTTCTGCACCTGAGTCTCCAAACTCTGCTCTCTGTAACAGTCCTTCTACACCTCAGTCTTCAACCTCTGCTCTCTGTAACAGTCCTTCTGCACCTCAGTCTGAAAAATTCTGCTCTCCTCACGATCCTTCTGCACCCCAGTCTCCCACCACTGCTCTCGGTATCAGTCCCCCAGTACCTCAGTCTCCAACCTCTGCTCTCTGTAAGATCCTTAATCAACCCTGTCTCCAAGCACTGCTCTCTGTAACAGACCATCTCACCCAAGTCTTCAAATTCTTCTCTCGGCAATGATTCTGCTCCACACCAGTCTCAAACTTCTGCTCTCTGCAAGAGTCCTTTTGCACAATAGTCGACAACCTCTGCTCTCTGCAACAGTCCTTCTGCACCCCAGTCTCCAACCTCTGCTCTCTGTAACCGTCCTTCTGCACCCCAGTCTCCAACCTCTGCTCTCTGTAACCGTCCTTCTGCACCCAAGGTGTCTCCGACCTCTGCTCTCTGTAACAGTCCTTCTGAACCTCAGTCTTCAACCTCTGATCTCTGCAACAGTCCTTCTGCACCCTCCTCTCCAACCTCTGCTCCCTGCAACAGTCCTTTGCACCCCAGTCTCTAAAATCTGCTCTCAGCAACAGTCCTTCTAACTCCAGTCTCCAAACTCTGCTCTCTGCAAGGATCCTTCTGAACCCCAGGCTCCAACGTCCTTCTGCAACAGTCTTCCTGCACCAGTCCTTCTGCACCACAGTCTCAAACTTCTGCTCTCTGTAAGATCTTTCTGTACGCCAGTTTTTAAAATCGGCTCTCTCTAACATTCCTTCTCCAATGCAGTCTGTAACCTATGCTTTCTTCGAAGGTCCTGCAGCAACCCAGTCTCCAACCTCTGTTCTCTGTAACAGTCCTTCTGCTCCCCAGTCTCCAAAATCTGCTCTCTGTAACACTCCTTCTGTACCGAAGTCTCCAACCTCTGCTCTCTGTAACGGTCCTTCTGCAACCCAGTCTTTAACCTCTGCTTTCTGCAAGTGTCCTGCAGAAACCCAGTCTCCAACCTCTGTACTCTGAAACAGTCCTTCTTCTCCCATGTCTCCAACATATGCTCTCTGTAACATTCCTTCTGAAATGAGGTCTCCACCCTCTGCTCTCCGTAATGGTCCTTCTGCAACCTAGTCTCCAAACTCTGCTTTCTCTATCAGTCATTCTGAAGCCCAGTCTCAAACCTCTGTTCTCTGTATATATACTTCTGCACCTCAGTCTCCAACCTGTTCTCTCTGCACCCCAGTCTCCATCCTCTGCTCTCTGTAACAGTCTGTCTGAACCGCAGTCTCCAACCGCTGTTCTCTGTGTCTATCCTTCTGCACCTCAGTCTCCAAACTCTACTCTCTGTAACAGTCCTTCTCCACTTCAGTCTCCAACCTCTACTCTCTGTAGAATCCTTCTAAAACCCAGTCTCCAAACTCTACTCTCCATAACAATCCTTCTGCACACCAGTCTCCAATGTCTGCTCTCTGAAACGATCCTTCTTAACCCCAGTCTCCAATGTCTGCTCTCTGCAACAGTCCTTCTGCACCCAAGTCTCCAACATCTGCTCTCTGCAACAGTCATTCTGCACTTCAGTCGGAAAACTCTGCTGTATGCAACGAACCTTCTGCACCTCAGACTCCTAACTCTGCTCTCTGTAAGATCCTTCTGCAACCCAGTCTTTAAACTCTGCACTCGGTAATCGTCCTTCTGCATAACAGTCTCCAACCTCTGCTCTCTGTAACAGGACTTCTGCACCCCAGTCTCCAAACACTTCTCTCTACAAAGATTCTTCTTCACACCAGTCTCCAACCTCTGCACTCTGCAACAGTCTTCTTGTACCACAGTCTCCAAAATCTGCTCTCTGTAAGATCCATATGAACCCCAGTCTCCAACCTCTGCTCTCTGTAACAGTTTTTCTGCACCTCATTCTCCAAACTCTGCTTTCTGCAACAGTCTTTCTGAACACCACTTTCCAACCTCTGCTCTCAGCACCAGTCCGTCTGCACCCTAGTCTCCAACATCTGCTCTCTGCAACAGTCCTTCTACACCCCAGTCTCCAACTCTGCTTTCTGCAATGATCTTTCGGGACCCCAGTCTCCAACGTCTGCTCTCTGCAAGAGTCCTTTTGGACCACAATCTCCAACCTCTGCTGTCTGTAACAATCCTTCTGCACCCCTGTATGCAACCTCTGCTCTTCTTAAGATCCTTCTGCAACCCAGGTTGAAACTCTGCTCTCTGTAACAGTGCTTCTGCCCACCTGTCTCCAACCTCTTCTCTCTGCAATGATCCCTCTTTACCAAAGTCTCCAACCTCTCCTCATTGCAATAGTCATTCTACAACCCAGTCTGCAATATCTGCTCTCTGCAACAGTACTTTTGCACCTCACTCTGAAAAGTCTGCTCACTGCAACGACCCTTCAGCACCACAGTCTCCCACTTCTGCTCTCTTTAACAGTCCTTCTGCACCTCATTCAGCCAACTCTGCTCTTTGTAAGATCCTTCTACAATCCAGTCTTTAAACTCTGCACTCTGTAACAGTCCTTCTGCACAACAGTCTCCAAACTCTGCTCTCTGTAACAGGCCTTCTGCAGCCCAGTCTCCAACCTCTTCTCTCTGTAACAGTCCTTCTGCAGCTCAGTCTCCAACCTCTGCTCTGTGTAACAGTCCTTCTGCACCCCAGTCTCTAAAATCTGCTCTCTGCCACAGTCCTTCTGCACCCCAGTCTCCAATGTCTGCTCTCTGGAACAGTCCTTCTGGACCCCAGTCTCAAAACTCTGCTCTTTGCAACGATCCTTCTGGACCCCAGTCTCCAACCTCTGCTTTCTTTATCAGTCTTTCGGAACCCCAGTCTCCAACCTCTGTTGTCTGTATCTATCCTTCTGCACCTCAGTCTCCAACCTGTGCTCTATGTAAGAGTCCTTCTGCACCCCAGTCTCCAACCTCTTCTCTTGGTAACAGTCTTATACCGCAGTCTCCAAACTCTGCTCTCTCTAACGGTCCTTCTGCATTTCAATTTCAGAACTCTGCTTCCTATAACAGTCCCTCTGCACCTGAGTCTCCAAACTCTGCTGTCTGTAACCGTCCTTCTACACCTCAGTCTCCAAACTCTGCTCTCTGTAACAGTCCTTCTGTACCTCAGTCTCCAACCTCTGCTCTCTGTAAGATCCTTCAACAACCCAGTCTCCAAACTCTGCTCCCTACAACAGTCTTTCTTCACCCAAGTTTCCAACCTCTCCTCTCTGTAATAGGCCTTCTGCACGCCAGTCTCCAAAATCTGCTCTCTGAAGCAGGCCTTCTGCACCTCAGTCTCTAACCTCTGCTCTCTGCAAAAATCCTACTTCACCCAAGTCTCCAACCTCTGCTCTCTGCAATGATCCTACTGCACCCCAGTTTCCAACCTCTCATCTCTGCAACAGTCCTTCTGTACCTCAGTCTCCAAATTCTTCTCTCTGTAAGATCCTTCTGCACCCCTGTCTCCAAAATCTGCTCTTTGCAACGATCCTTCTGCACCCCAGTCTCCAAACTCTTCTCTATGTAACAGGACTTCTGCACCTTAGTCTCCTAACTCTGCTCTATGTAACATGACTTCTGCACCTCAGTCTCCAACCTCTCCTCTCTGAAACAGTCCTTCTGCACCACAGTCTCCAAACTCTGCTCTCTGCAACAGTTCTTCTGTACTGCAGTCTCCAACCTCTGCTCTCTGTAACGGTCTTTAAGCACCCCAGACTTCAATCTCTGCTTTCTGTATCAGTCCTTCTGCACCCCAGTATCCAACTTCTGCTCTCTCTAAGAGTCCTTCTGCACCTCAGTCTTTAACCTCTTCTCTCTGCAACAGTCCTTCTGCACTCCAGTCTCCATCCTCTGCTCTCTGCAACAGTCCTTCTGCACCCAGTCTCCAACCTCTTCTCTCTTCAACAGTCCTTCTGCACCCCAGTCTTCAAACTCTGCTCTCTGCAACAATATTTCCGGACCCTAGTCTCCAACCTCTAATTTCTGCAACAGTCCTTCTGCACCACAGTCTCCAACCTCTGCTCTCTGTAAGATCTTTCTGCACTCCAGTTTACAAAATCTGCTCTCTCAAACATTTCTTCACCATCGCAGTCTCCAACCTCTGCTTCTGCGAGGGTGCGGCACCCCAGTCTCCAACTTCTGTCGTCTGTAACAGTCCATCTGAACCCCAGTATCCAACCTCTGCTCTCTGTAACATTCCTTCTGTAGCGCAGTCTCAAACCTCTGCTCTCTGGAACAGTCCTTCTGCACCCCATTCTCCAATATCTGCTTTCTGTATCAGTAATTCTGAACCCCAGTCTCAAAACTCTGCTCTCTGTATCTATCCTTCTGCACCTCAGTCTCCAACCTGTGCTCTGTGTAACATTTCATCTGAACCCCAGTCTCCAACCTCTGCTTTCTATAAGAGTTTTTCTATACCACAGTCTCCAAACTCTGGTTTCTGTAACGTTCCTTCTGCACCCCAATTTCCCAACCTCTGCTTTCTGTAACAGTCCTTCTTCACCTCAGTCTCCAAACTCTGCTCTCTGTAACATTCCTTCTACACCTCAGTCTCTAAACTCTGCTCTCTGTAACAGTCCTTCTGCACCTCAGTCTGACACCTCTGTTCTCTGCACGATCCTTCTGCACCCCAGTCTCCAACCACTGCTCTCTGTAACAGTACACCTGAACTTCAGTCTCCAACCTCTGCTCTCTGTAAGATACTTCAGCAACCCAGTATCAAAACTCTGCTCTCTAAAACAGTCTTTTTGCAACCCAGTCTCCAAACTCTCCTCTCTCTTACAGGCCTTCTGCATGCCAGTCTCCAAAATCTGCTCTCTGTATCAGGCCTTCTGCACCACAGTCTCCAACCTCTGCTCTCTGCAACGATCCTTCTGCACCCCAGTCTCCAAACTCTTCTCTCTGCAATGATCCTACTGCACCCTAGTCTCCAACCTCTGATCTCTTCAAGAGTCCTTCTGCAGCTCAGTTTCCAAATTCTGCTCTCTGAAACATGCTTTTGCACCGCTATATCAAACCTCTAAACTCTTTAATAGTCCTTCTGCACCTGAGTTTCCAAAGTCTGCTCTCGGTAACAGAACTTCTGCACCTCATTCTCCAACATCTGCTATCTGCAACAGTCCTTCTGCACTTCACTCTTTAACCTCCGTTCTATGTAGGATCCGTCTAAAACCCAGTCTCAAACCTCTGCTCTCTGTATCTATTATTCTGCACCTCAGTCTCCAACCTCTGCTCTCTGTTATAGTTTTTCTATACCACAGTCTCCAAACTCTGGTCTCTGTTATGGTCCTTCTGCATGCCAATTTCCAACCACTTCTTTCTGTAACAGTCCTTCTGCACCGCAGTCTCCAAACTCTGCTCTATGTAACAAGACTTCTGCACGCCAAGTCTACAAACTCTGCTCTCCGCAACAGTCCTTCTTCACCTCAGTCTCCAACCCTCTACTCTCTGTAACAGTCCTTCTGCACTTAACTCTCCAACCTCCGCTCTCTGCAGGATCCATCTAAAACCCAGTCTCAAACCTTTGCTCTCTGTATCTATTATTCTGCACCTCAGTCTCCAACCTCTGCTCTCTGTTACAGTTTTTCTATACCACAGTCTCCAAACTCTTGTCTCTGTTACGGTCCTTCTGAACGCCAATTTCCAACCACTTCTTTCTGTAACAATCCTTCCATACCTCAGTCTTCAAACTCTGCTCTGTGTAACAGTCCTTATGCACCCCAATATTTAAAATCTGCTCTCTGCAACAGTCCTTCTGCACCCCAGTCTTCATCATCTGCTCTCTGCAACAGTCCTTCTGAACCCCATTCTCAAAACTCTGCTCTCTGTAACGATTTTTCTGGACCCTTGTCTCCAACGTCTGCTCTCTGCAAAAGTCTTTCTGCATTACACTCTCCAAACTCTCTCTCTGTAAGATCCTTCTGCACTCCAGTTTCCAAACTCTGCTCTCTGTAACATTCTTTCTTAACCCCAGTCTCATACCACGATTCTCTGCAAAACTTTTTCTGCTCCCCAGTCTCCGAGATCTGCTCTCTGTAACAGTCCTTCTGTACCGCAGTCTCTAACCTCTGCTCTTTGTAACGGTCCTTCTACACCCCAGTCTCCAAACTCTACTTTCTATATCAGTCTGTCTGAACTCCAGTCTTCAACCTCTGTTCTCTGTATCTATCCTTCTGCACCTCAGTCTCCAACCTGTGCTCTATGTAAGTCCTTCTGCACCCCAGTCTCCAACCTCTTTTCTCGGTAACAGTCTTATACTGCAGTCTCAAACCTCTGTTCTCTGTAACGGTCCTTCTGCACCACAATTTCCAAACTCTGCTCTCTGTAAAAGTCGTTCTTAAACTCAGTCTCCAACCTCTGCTGTCTGTAAAAATTTTTCTGCACCACAGTCTCAAAACACTGCTCTCTGTAAAAGTCCACATGCACCTCAGTCTCCAACCTCTGCTCTTTGTAAGATCCTTCAGCAACCCAGTCTCCAAATACTGCTCTCTTTAACAGTTCTTCTGCATTCCAGTCACCAACTTCTGCTCTATGTAAGTGTCCTTTTGCAGCACAGTCTCCAACCTCTGCTCTCTGCAACAGTCCTTCTGCACCACAGTCTCCAAACTCTGCTATCTGTAACATCCTTCTGCACTCAAGTTTCCAAACTCTGCTCTCTGTAACATTCTTTCTCCACTCTAGTCTTTATCCTTTGCTTTCAGCAAGTGTCCTGAGGCACCCCAGTCTTCAACATCTGTCCTCTGCAACAGTCCTTCTCCTCCAGAGTCTCCAACATTTGCTCTCTGTAAGAGTCCTTCTGTACCGCATTCTCCAACCTCTGCTCTCTGTAACGTGCCTTCTGCATCCCAGTCTCCAAACTCTGCTTTCAATATTATTCTTTCTGAACCCCAGTCTCAAATCTCTGCTCTCCGTATCTATCCTTCTGCACCTCAGTCTCTAACCTGTGCTCTCTGTAACATTCCTTCTGCACCCCAATTTCCAACCACTTCTTTCTGTAACAGTCCAAGTGTACCTCCGTCTGCAAATTCTGCTCCCTGTAAGATTCTTCTGCACCCCTGTATTTAACCTCTGGTCTCTGTAACTGTCCTTCTGCACCCGAGTCTCCAAACTCTGCTCTCTGTAACACGACTTCTGCACCTCAGTCTCCAACCTCTAGTCTTTGCAACAGTCCTTCTCCACCCCAGATTACAAACTCTGCTCTCTACAACAGTCCTTCTGCACATCAGTCTCCATCCTCCGCTCTCTGAAACAGTCCTTCTGCTTCCCAGTCTCCAACATATGCTCTCTGAAACAGTCCTTCTCCACCCCAGTCTCCAACCTCTGCACTCTTGCACAGTCCTTCTATACTGCTGTCTCCAAACTCTTCTCTCTGTAACTGTAATTGTGCACAACCGTCTCCAAACTGTGCTTTTTGTATAAGTCTTTCTGCATCCCAGGCACCAACCTCTTCTCTCTGTTACAGTCCTTCTACACCTCAGTCTCAAACCTCTGCTCACTGCAACATTCCTTCTGCACCTCAGTCTCCAACCTCTGCTCTCTGTAACAGGCCTTTTTCATCTCATCCCCAAACTCTTTTCTATGTAACTATTTTTCTCAACCCCATCTCCAAACTCTGCTCCCTGTAACAGTCCTTCTGCACCCCAGTCTCAAAACTCTGCTTTCTGTAGGCGACCTTCTCTACCCCAGTCTACAACCTTGCTTTCTATATCAGTTCTTCTGCACCACAGTGTCTGACCTCTTATCTCTGCAATACTCTTTCTGCACCACAGTCTCAAACCTGTGCTCTCTGCAAAATTTTTTCTGCACCCCAGTCTCCAACCTGTGCTTTCTTTAACAGTCTTTCTGTACCGCAGTCTTCAAACTCTGAATTTTTTAACCGTCCTTCTGCACCCCAGTCTTCAACCTGATCTCTCTACAATGATTCTTCTGCACCCCAGTCTCCAAGGTCTTCTCTATGCAAAAGTCCTCCTGAAGCCCAGTCTCCAAACTCTGCTCTCTGTAAGATCCTTCAGCAAATCAGTTTCCAAACTCTGCTCTCTGTAACATTTCTTCTCCACCACAGTCTCTCACCTCTGCTCTTTTCAAAGGTCCTTCTGCACCCCAATCTTCAACCTCTATTGTCTGCGACAGTCCATCTTAACCCAAGTCTCCAACCTCTGTTCTCTGCAACAGTCGTTCTGCACCCCATTCTCCAATCTCTGCTCTCTGCCACAGTCCTTCTGTACAGAAGTCTCCAATCTCTACTCATTGTAACAGTCGTTATGTACTGCAGTCTCGAACCTCTGCTCTCTGTAACGGTCCTTATGCACCCCAGTTTCCAAAGTCTCCTTTCTGTATCAGTCCTTCCTCACCCCAGTCTCCAAACTCTACTCGCTGAAACAGTCCTTCTGCACATCAGTCTCGAAACTCTGCTCTCTGCAAAAGTCATTCTTCATCCCAGTCCCCAACCTCTGCTCTCTGCAACAGTCCTTTTACACCCCAGTCTCCAACATCTGCTCTTTGCAACACTACTTCAACACCACTGTCTCTAAACTCTACTGTCTGTAACTGTCCTTCTCCACCTCAGTCTTTAACCTCTGCTCTCTGTTAGATCCTTCTTCACCCCTGTCTCCAACCACTGCTCTCTGTAAGAGTCATTCTGCACTCCAGCCTCCAACATCTCCTCACTGCAACCGTCCTTCTGCAACCCAGTCTTTAACGTCTGCACTCTCAACAGTCCTTCTGCACCTCAGTCTGAAATCTCTGCTCTCTGCAAGTATTTTTCTGCAACCCTGTCTCCAACCTCTGCTCTCTGTAACAGTCCTACTGCACCTCAGTCTCCAAACTCAGCTCTACATAAGATCCTTCTGCAACCCAGTATACAAACTCTGCACTCTGTAACAGTCCTTCTGCACCCCAGTCTCCAAACTCTGCTCTGTGTAACAGGCCTCATGCATCACATTCTACAAATTCAGCTCTATGTAACAGGCCTTCAGCACAACAGTATCCAACCTATTCTCTCTGCAATGATCATTCTACAACCCAGTCTCCAACGTCTGCACTCTGCAACAGTTCTTCTGCACCCCAGTCTTCAACCTCTGCTCTCTGTAAGATCCTTCTGCACCCAGTTTCCAACCTCTGCTCTTTGAAAGAGCCCTTCTGTACCCCAGTCTCCAAACTCTGCTCTCTGTAACAATGCTTCTGCTCATCAGTCTCCAACATCTGCTCTCTGCAACGGTCTTTCTACACCTCAGTCTCCAACCTCTGTTGTCTGCAGTAGTCCTTTTGCACCCCAGTGTGCATACTCTGCTCTCTGTAAAAGTCCCTCTGTACCACAGTGTCCAAGCTCTGCTCTCTGTAACGGTCCTTCTGCACCGCAGTCTCCAAACTCTGCTTTCTATATCAGTCCTTCTGCACACCAGTCTCCAAACTCTGCTCTCTGTAACAGTCCTTCTGAACCTCTTCTCTAACCTCTGCTTTCTGCAACAGTCCTTCTGCACCTCAGCTTCAACCTCTGCTCTCTGCAACAGTCCTTTTGCACCCAAGTCTCCAAACTCTGCTTTCTATAACAGTCTTTCTGCACCCCAGTCTCCAATCTCTGCTCTCTGTAAGATCCATCTGCACCCCAGTCTCCAGACCCTGCTCTCTGTAACAGTTCTTCAGCACCTCAGTCTCCAAACTCTGCTCTCAATAACAATCCTTCTTCACGTCAGTCTCCAACCGCTGCTCTCAGCAACGGTCCTTCTGCACTCCAGTCTCCAAACTCCATTCTCTGCAACAGTTTTTCCGCACCCCAGTCTCCAAACTCTGCATTCTGCAACAGTCTTTGTACACCCTACTCTCCAACCTCTGCTCTGTGTAACAATCCTTCTGCACCTGAGTCTCAAACCTCTGCTCTCTGCAACGGTCCTTCTGCACCCCTGTCTCCAAACTCTGTTGTCTCCAACAGTCCTTCTTCACCTCAGTCTTCTGCACCGCAATCTCAAAACCCCAACTCTCTGCAACACTCCTTCTGCACTTCAGTCTTCAACATCCTCTCTACAACAGTCCTTTTGCACCCCAGTCTCCAACATCTGATCTCTGCAACAGTCCTTCTCCACCCAAGTCTTCAACCTCTGCTCTCTGTAACAGTTCCTCTGTACTGCATTTTCCAAACTCTTCTCACTGTAACTATCTTTCAGAACCCCAGTCTCTAAACACTGCTTTCTCTATCTGTCCTTCTGCACTCAAGTCTCCAAACTCTGATCTCTGTAACAGTCCATCTGCACCTCAGTCTCCAAATTCTGCTCTCTGCAAAGGTCCTTTGACACCCCAATCCCCAACTTCTGTTTGCTGCAAAAGTCTTTTTACACCCAAGTCTCAAAGCTCTGCACTCCGCAACAGTCCTTCTGCACCACAGTCTCCAACATCTGCTCTCTGCAATGGTCTTTTATACCTCAGTATTCAACATCTATCTCTGTAACAGTCCTTCTGCACCTCAGTCTCCATCCTCTGCTCTCTGTAACAGGCCTTCTGCACATAAGTCTCTGAACTCTGCTTTCTTTAACAGTCCTTCTGCACCCAAATCTCCAACCTCTTCTATATGGAACAGTCCTTCTGCACCTCAGTCTTTAAACTCTGCTCTCTGTAAGATCCTTCTGCACCCCAGTCTTCAAACTCTGCTCTCAGTATCAGTCCTGCAACTTAGTCTCCAAACATCTCTCTGTAACAGTTTTTCTGCGCCTTAGTCTTCAACAACTGCTCTCTGAAATAGTCTTTCTGCACCCCAGTCTCCAAACTCTGCTCTCTAGAACAGTCCTTCTATACCCAAGTCTCCATAATCTACTCTATGCAACGATCCTTCTTCAACCCAGTCTCCAAAGTCTGCTCTCTGCAACAATCCTTCTGCACCCCAGTCTCCAAACTTTCCTCTCTGTAAGATCCTTGTGCACCCCAGTTTCAAACTCTGCTCACTCTAACATTCCTTCAGCACCCCATTCTCCAAAGTTTGCTCTCTGCAATGGTCCCTGTGCACCCCAGTCTCCAAACTTGTTCTCTACAAAAGATCTTCTGTACCGCAGTCTTCAACCTCTGTTCTCTGTAAGGGTCCTTCTGCACCCCAGTCTCCAACCTCTGCTTTCTGTATCAGTCCTTCTGCACAACAGTCTCCAAACTCTGCTCACTGTAACAGTCCTTCTGCACCTCACTCTGCAACATCTGCGCTCTGAAACAGTCCTTCTGCACCAAAGTCTTTAACCTCTGCTTTCTGCAACAGTCCTTCCTCACCCCAGTCTCTAAAATCTGCTCTCTGGAACAGTACTTTTCCACCGAAGTCACCAAACTCTGCTCTCTGTAACAGTCCTTCTGCACCTAAGACTCTAACCTCTGCTCTCTGCAACAGTCCTTCTGCGCCCCAATCTCGAACCTCTCCTCTCTGCAACAGTCCTTCTGCACCTCAGTGTCCAAACTCTGCTATCTGTAAGATCCTTTTGAAACCCCGTCTCCAACATATGCTTTCTGCAATGGTCCTTCAGCACCAGAGTCTCCAACCTCTGTTCTCTACAACATTTATTGTTCACCCAAGTCTCCAACCTCTGCTCTTGTAACAGTCCTTCTGTACCGCAGTCTCAAACCTCTGTTCTCTGTAAGGGACCTTCTGCACCCTATCTCCAATCTCTGCTTTCTGTATCAGTCTTTCTGCAACCCAGGCTTCAAACTCTGCTTTCTGTATCCGTCGTTGTGAACGACAGGCTTCAACCTCTGCTCTCTGTAACAGGCCTTCTGGACCCCAGTCTCCAACCTCTGCTCTCTGCAACAGTCCTTCTGCACCCCAGTCTCCAAACTCTGCACTCTGCAACAGTCTTTATGCACCCAAGTCTCCAACCTCTGTTCTCTGTAAGAGGCCTTCTGTACCCAGTCTACAACCTCTCTTTTCTGTAACAGGCCTTCTGCACCCAAGTCTCTAAACTCTGCTCTCTTTAACAGTCCTTATGCACCCCAGTCTCCAACCTCTGCTCTCAGTATCAGTCCTGCACCCCAGTCTCCAAACACTGCTCTCTGTAAAAGGTTTCTGCACATCAGTCTTCAACAACTGCTATCTGCTAGACTCCTTTTTCAGCCCAGTCCCCAACCTCTTCTCTCTAGAACAGTCCTTCTATACCACAGTCTCCATAATCTCTGCAACGATCCTTCTGCACCCCAGTCTCCAACGTCTGCTCTCTGCAAAATTCCTTCTGCACTCCAGTCTCCAAACTTTCCTCTCTGTAAGATCCTTCTGCACCCCAGTTTCCAAAGGCTGCTCTCTGTAACATTCCTTCTGCACACCAGTCCCCATCCTGTTCTCCACAACAGTTCTTCTGTACCACAGTCTTCAACCTCTGTTCTCCGTAAGAGTCCTTCTGCACCCCAGTCTCCATCCTCTGCTTTCTGTATCAGTCTTTCTGCACCCCAGGCTCCAACCTCTGCTCTCTGTAACAGTCCTTCTGCACCTCACTCTGCAACCTCTGCTCTCTGCAGCAGTTTTTCTGCAACCCCAGTCTTCAACCTCTTCTCTCTGCAACAGTCCTTCCTCACCCCAGTCTCCAAAATATGCTCTGTGTAACAGTCCTTTTCTACCGCAGTCTCAAACCTCTGCTCTCTGTAACAGTACTTCTGTACTGCAGTCTCAAACCTCTGTTCTCTGTAATGGTCCTTCTGCACCCCAGTCTCCAAACTCTCCTTTCTGTATCAGTCCTTCTGCACCCTGGTCTCGAACCTCTGCTCTCTGTAACAGTCCTTCTGTAGCTCAGACTCCAAACTCTGCTCTCTGCAACACTACTTCTGCGCCCCAGTCTCCAACCTCTGCTTTCTGCAATGGTCCTTCTGCACCCAAGTCTCCAACCTCTGTTCTCTACAACACTTATTCTGCACCCCAGTCTCCAACCTCTGCTCTCTGTAACAGTCATTCTGTACCGTAGTCTCCAACATCTGTTCTCTGTAAGGGTCCTTCTGAAGCCCAGTCTTCAACCTCAGCTTTCTGTATCCGTCTTTCAGCCCCACATTCTCCAAACTCTGCTCTCTGCAACACTACTTCTGCGCCCCAGTCTCCAACCTCTGCTTTCTGCAATGGTCCTTCTGCACCGAAGTCTCCAACCTCTGTTCTCTACAACACTTATTCTGCACCCCAGTCTCCAACCTCTGCTCTCTGTAACAGTCATTCTGTACCGTAGTCTCCAACATCTGTTCTCTGTAAGGGTCCTTCTGAAGCCCAGTCTTCAACCTCTGCTTTCTGTATCCGTCTTTCAGCCCCACATTCTCCAAACTCTGCTCTCTTTAACAGTCCTTCTGTACCTAAGTCTGCAACCTCTGCTCTCTGCAATAGTCTTTCTTCACCCCAGTCTGCAATCTCTGCTCTCTGCAACAGTCTTTCTGCACCCTAGTCTCCAACATATGCTCTCTGCAACAGTCTTTCTCCACCTGTCTCCAACCTCTGCTTTCTGCATCAGTCCTTCTGCACCCCAGTCTCCAATGTCTGCTCTCTGTAACAGTCCTTCTGCACCTCAGCCACTAACCTCTACTCTCTGCAACAGTTCTTCTCCACCCCAGTTTCCAACCTCTGCTCTCAGCAACAGTCCTTCTGGACACCATTCTCAAACTTCTACTCTCTGCAACAGTCCTTGTACACCCCAGTCTTTCACATCTGCTCTCTGTAACAGTCTTTCTGCCCCTCAGTCTGAAAACTCTGCTTTCTGCAACGATTATACTGAACCTCAGTCTCCAACTTCTGCTCTCTGCAACAGTCCTTCTGCACCCCAGTCTCCGACCTCTTTTCTAAGCAAAAGTCTTTGTACACCCCAGGCTCCAAACTCTGCTCTCTGTAACAGTCCTTCTCTACTGCAGTCTCAAACCTATGTTGTCTGTAATGGTACTTCTGCAACCGAGACTCCAAACTCTACTTTCCATATCATTTATTCTACACCCAAGTCTCAAACCTCTGCTCTCTGTAACAGTCCTTCTTCACCTCAGTCTCCAATCTCTACTCTCTGCAACAGTCCTTCTGCAACCCAGTCTCCAACCACTTCTCACTGCAATAGTCCTTCTACACCCCAGTCTCCAAACTCTTCTCTCTGCAATGATCCTTCTGCACCCCAGTCTCCAACTTCTGCTCTCTGCTACAGTCCTTCTTCACCCCAGTCTCAAAAGAGTGCTCTCTGAAACTGTCCTTCTGCACCTCAGTAACCAACATCTGTTCTCGGCAATGCTTTGTCTTCTTCCCAGGTTGAACCTCTGCTCTCTGCAACGGTTTCTGCACCCCAGTTTCCAAACTCTGCTCTTTGTAACAGTCCTTCTGCACCTCAGTATCCAAACTCTGCTCTCTGCAACAGTCTTTCTGCACCCCAGTCTCCAACCTCTGCTCCAGGTAACAGTTCTACTGCACCCCAATCTCCAAACACTGCTCTCTGTAACACTCCTTCTCCTCCCAGTCTCCACACTCTGATCTCTGTAACAATCTTTCTGGACCCCAGTTTCCAACCTTTGCTCTCTGAAACAGTCCTTCTGAAACTAAGTCTCCAAAATGCTCTCTGTAAGATCTTTCTGAAACCCTGTCTCGAAACTGTGCTATCTGTAACAGTGCTTCTGCACCCCAGTCAACAAACTCTTCTCTCGTTAACAGGCCTTCTGCACCGCACTCTCCAAACTCTGCACTCTATAAAAGGCCTTCTGCAACCCAGTCTCCAACCTCTTCTCTCTGCAACGATCCTTCTTCACCTCAGTCTCCAACCTCTGCTCTCTGCAAAGTTTCTTCTGCACCCCAGTCTCCAACCTCTGCTCTCTGTAACAGTCCTTTTGCACCCCAGTCTTCAATGTCTGCTTTCTGCATCAGTTCTTCTGCACCCCAGTCTCCAATCTTTGCTCTCTGTAACTGTCCTTCTGCTCCCCAGTCTCCAACCTCGGCCCTCTGCAAGGATCCTTCTGCACTTCAGTCTCAAACCTCTGTTCTCTGCAATGATCCTTCTACACACCACTCTCCAAGCTCTGCTCTCTGTAATAGTCCTTCTGAACATCAGTGTCAACACTCTGCTCCCTGTAACAATCCTTCTGTATTTCAGTTTCCAACCTCTGCTCTCTTTAATAGTCCTTCTGCACCTAAGTCTCCAACCTCTGCTCTGTTACGATCTTTCTGCACTACAGTCTCCAAACTCGGCTCTCTGTAACAGACCTTCTGCACCCCAGTCTCCAACCTCTGCTCTCTTTAACAGTTCTTCTGGACACCAATCTACAAACTCTGCTCTCTGTAACACTCCTTGTGCACACCAGTCTCCATCCTCTGCTCTCTGGAAGAATCCTTTTGCACCCCAGTCTCCAACCACTCCTGTCTATAACAGTTTTTCTGCACATTAGTCTACAATATCTGCTCTCTGAAATGATCTTCAGCACCTCAATCTCCAACCACTGCTCTCTGTAACAGGCCTTCTGAACCCCATTCTCCAACATATGCTCTCTGCACGAGTCCTTTTGCACACCACTATCCTACCTCTGCTCTCTATAACAATCCTTCTTCACCTGAGTCTCCAACCTCTGCTCTCTGAAAAGGTTCGTCTGCACCCCAGTCTCCAAACTCTGTTCTCTGCATCAGTCTTTCTGCACCCCTGTATCCAACCTCTGCTCTCTGTAACAGTCCTTTTGTAACGCAGTCTCAAAACTCTGCTCTCTGTAACGGTCCTTCTGCACCCCAGTCTCCAACGTCAGGTTTCTGTATCAGTTCTTCTGCATCCCAATATCCAACCTGTGCTCTCCGCAACAGTCCTTCTACACCCCAGTGTCCAGTCTCTGCTCTCTGCAACAGTCCCTCTGCAACCAAGTCTCCAACCTCTGCTCTCTGAAATAATTCTTCTGCACCTCAGTCTTCAAACTCTGCTCTCTGCAACTGTCCTTCTGCACCTTAGTCTCCAAAATCTACCCTCTTTAAATGTACTTCTGAACCCCTTTTCCAAACACTGCTTTCCATAATAGGCCTTCTGCACCCCAGTCTCCAACTTCTGTTCTCTATAACAATTCTTCTGCACCCCAGTCTCAAATTTTTGCTCTCTAAAACGATTCTTATGCACCCCAGTCTTCAATCTCTGCTCTTTGCAACAGTCCTTATGCACCCCAGTCTCCAACATGTGCTCTCTGCGTAAGTCTTTCTGCAACTCAGTGTGAAAACTCTGTTCTCTACAACGATCCTTCTGCACCCCAGTCTCCAACCTCTGCTCTCTGTAACAGTCCTGATGCACATCGGTCTACAACTCTGCTCTCTGTAAGATCCTTGTGCAACCTTGTCTAAAAACTCTGCTCTCTGTAGGAGTTCTACTGCACCCCAGTCTCCAACCTCTTCTCTCTGCAACGATCCTTCTGCAACTCAGTCTCGAAACTCTACTCTCTGTAACAGTCCTTCTTCACCCCAGTCTCAAAACTCTGCTGTCTGCAACGATCTTTCTGTAACCAGTTTCCAACATCTGTTCTCTGCAACAGTGCTTCTGCACCCCAGTCTCCAACCTCTGCTCTCTGCAACGATCCCTCTGCACCCCAGTCTTAAAATTCTGCTCTCTACAACAATCCTTTTGCACCCCAGTTTCCAACCTCTGCTCTCTGCAAAAGTCCCTCTTCACCCCAGTCTCCAACATCTGCTCCCTGCAACAGTCTTTCTGCACCTCAGTCTGAAAACTCTGCTCTCTGCAATGGTCCTGTTGCACCCCAGTCTCCAACCTCTGTTCTCTAAAACATTTATTCTTCACCCCAGTATCCAACCTCTACTCTCTGTAACAGTCCTTCTGTAGCGCAGTCTCCAATCTTTGTTCTTTGTAAGGGTACTTATGCACCCCAGTATCCAACCTCTGCTTTCTGTATCTGTCGTTTATCACCACAGTCTCCAAACTCTTCCCGCTGTAACAGTTTTTCCGAAACTCAGTCTGCAAACTCTGCTCTCTTCAACAGTACTTCTAAACTCCAGTCTTTATCCTCTGCTCTCTCCAACAGTCCTTTTGAACCACAGACTCCAACATCTTCTCTCTAAAACAGATCTTCTCCACCCCAGTCTCAAACCTCTGCTCTCTGCAAAAGTCCTTCTTTACTGCAGTCTCCAAAATCTGCTCTCTGTAACATCCTTCTGAAACCCAGTCTGTAAACTCTGCCTTCTGTAACAGACCTCCTGAACCCCTTCTCCCACCTCTGTTCTCTGTAACAGTCCTCGTGTAGTGCAGTCTTCAAAATCTGCTCTCTGTAACGGTCCTACTGCACCCCAGTCTCCAACCTCTGCTTTTTGTATCAGTACTTCTGCACCTCAGTCTCCAACCTCTGCTCTCGGTAACAGTCCTTCTTCACCTCAGTCTCCAAACTCTGCTCTCTGCCACAGTCCTCCTGCACCAAAGTCTCAAACCTCTACTCCCTGCAACACTCCTTCTGCACCTCAGTCTCTAAACTACTCTCTGTAACAGTCCTTCTTTACCATAGTCTCAAAACTCTGCTCTATGTAACAGTCTTTCTGAACCCCAGTCTCCAACGTAAGCTTTCTCTATCAGTTCCTCTGCACCCCAGTCTCCAAACTCTGCTCTCAGTAACAGTCCTTCTGCACCCCAGTCTCCAACTTCTGCTGTCTGCAACTTTTCTTCTACACCTCAGTCTCTATCTGTGCTCTCTGTAACTGTCCTTCTGCACCCCAGTTTCCACCCACTGATCTCCATAACAGTCCTTCTGGACCTCAGTCTTCAACCTCTGCTCTCTACAACAGTCCTTCTGCTCTTAAGTTTCCAACCTCTACTCTCTGTAAAAGTCCTTGTGCACCTTGGTCTCCAACATTTGCTCTTTGTAAGATTCTTCTGAACCCAGTCTCTAATCTCTGCCCTCTGTAACAGTTCTTCTGCACCCCTTCTCCAAACTCTGTTCTGTGTAACAGTCTTTTTGCACGCCAGTCTCAATACTCTGCTCTCTACAACGATCATTCTGCACCCAAGTCTCCATCCTCTGCTCTCTACAAAAGTCCTTCTGAACTCCAGTCTCCAAACTCTGCTCTTTGTAACAGTCCTCTTGTATAGCAGTCTCCAAAATCTGCTCTCTGTAACGGTCCTTGTGCACCCCAGTCTCAAAACTCTTCTCTCTGTAACAGGCCTTTTTCACCCCATTCTCCAACCTGTTCTCTCTTTAATAGTTCTTTTGCACCTCAGTCTACAATCTCTGCTCTCTGCAACAGTCCTTCTGCACCCCAGTCTCCAAACTCTGCTTACTGTATCAGTCCAACTGCACAAACAATTTCCAACCTCTGCTCTCTGTAATAGTCTTTCTGCACCTCAGTCTACAAACTCTGCTCTCTGAAACAGTCCTTCTGCACCACAGTCTCCAACATCTGCTTTCTGCAACAGTCCTTCTGCACCAAATCTCCAAACTCTGCCTCTGTAACATTCCTAATGTAACCAAGTCTCCAAACTCTGCTTCCTGCAACAGTCCTTCTACACGCCAATCTCAAACCTGTGATCTCCACAACAGTCCTTCTGCACCCCAGTGTTCAGCCTCTGCTCTCTGCAACAGTCCTTCTTTTCCGCAGTCTCCAACATCTGCTCTCCTAACGGGCGTTCTGCATCCCAGTCTTCAAACTCTGCTTTCTGTATCGGTCCTTCTGAACCTCAGTCTCAAACTTCTGCTCTCTATATCTATCCTTCTGAACCTCAGTCTCCAACCTATGCTCTCAGTAACAGTTTTTCTATACAGCAGTTCCAAAATCTGGTCTCAGTAAGTGTCCTTCTGCACCCCAATTTCCAACCTCTGCTTTCTGTAACAGTTTTTCTGCACCTCAGTCTCCAAACTCTGCTCTTTATAACAGTCTTTCTACACCTCAGTCTCCAAACTCTGCTCTCTGTAACAGTCCATCTGCACCTCAGTCTCAAAACTCTGCTCTCTGTAAGATTCTTCAGCAACCCAGTCTCCAAACTCTCCTCTCTAAAACAGTCCTTCTGCACCCCAGTCTCCAACCTCTCCTCTCTGTAACAGGCCTTCTGCACGCCAGTCTCCAAACTCTTCTCTCTGTAGCAGGCCTTCTGCACCCCAGTCTCCAAAATCTGCTCTCTGCAACGATCCTTCTGCACCCCAGTCTCCAACATCTGCTCTCTACAATGATCCTACTGCAACCCAGTCTCCTACATCTGATCTCTTCAACAGTCCTTCTGCACCTCAGTCGCCAAATTCTGCTCTCTGTAAGATCCTTAAGCACCCCAGTATCCAAACTCTGCTCTCTGTAACAGTCTTTCTGCTTCCGAGTCTCCAACCTCTGCTCTCCACAACAGTCCTTCTGCACCCTAGTTAACAACATCTGCTCTCTGCAATGACACTTCTGAACCCCAGTCTCCTACCTCTGCTCTCTGTAACAGTCCTTCTACACCTCAGTCTCCCAACTCTGCTATCTGTAAGATCCTTCTGACACCTAGTCTTTAAATGCTGCACTCTGTAACCGTCCTTTTACACACCAGTCTCCAAACTCTGCTCTCTGTAACAGTCCTTCTGCACCCCAGTCTCCAACCTCTGCTCTCTGCAGTGATCCTATTGCACCCCAGTCTCCAACCTCTGATTTTTACAAGAGTGCTTCTGCACCTCAATCTCCAACTTTTGATCTTTGTAAGATCCTTCTGCACACCTGTCTCCAAGATCTGCTTTTTTCAATGATCCTTCTTCAACCTCTACTCTATTTAACAGGACTTCTGCAACTTAGTCTCTAATCACTGCTCTCTGCAACAGTCCTTCTGCACCACAGTCTCCAAACTCTGGTCTCTGTAAGATCCTTATGGAATCCAGATTCTAAACTCTGTTCTCTTTAACATTCCTTCTCTTTCCCAGTCTTTATTCTCTGCTTTGTGCAAGTGTCCTGCGGCACCCCAGTCTCCAACCTCTTTCCTCTGCAACAGTTCTTCTGCTCCCAGTCTCCAACATCAGCTCTCTGTAACAGTCTTTCTGTACCGCAGTATCCAACCACTGCTCTCCGTAACTGGGATTCTGCACCCCAGTCTCCAAATACTGCTTTCAGTATCGGTCCTTCTGAACCTCAGTCTCAAACCTCTGCTCTCTGTATCTATCCTTCTTCACCTCAGTCTCCAACCTGTGCTCTCTGTAACATTCCTTCTTCACCCCAGTCTCAAACCTCAGCTCTCTGTAACAGTTTATCTATACCGCAGTCTCCAAACTCTGGTCTCTGTAACAGTCCTTCTGCACCCCAGTCTCCAACCTCTTCTCTCTGCAATGATTCTTCTCCACCCCACTCTCCAACATCTGCTCTCTGCAACAGTCCTTTTGCACCCTAGTCTCCAAACTCTGCTCTGTGTAAGATCCATCTGAACCCCAGTCGTCAACCTCTGCTCTCAGAAACAGTTCTTCTGCACCCCAGTCTCCAGCTCCGATCTCTGTAACCGTCGTTCTGTAACTCAGTCTCCAACCTCTGCTCTATGTAACAGTCCTTCTGCACCCCAGTCTCCAACATCTGCTCTGTGCAGCAGTACTTCTGCACCCCAGTCTTTAAACTCTGCTCTCTGCAACGATCCTTTTGGACCCCAGTCTCCAACGTCTGCTCTCTGCAACAGTCCTTCTGCACCACAGTCTCCAACCTCTGTTCTTTGTAATATATTTCTGCACTCCAGTTTCCAGACTCTGCTCTTTGTAACATTATTTCTTCACCCCAGACTCCAACCTCTGTCATCTGAAACAGTACTTCTGCTCCCCAAACTCCAATATCTCCTCTATGTAATAGTCCTTCTGTACCGCAGTCTCCAACCTGTGCTTTTTGTAAGGGTCCTTCCACACCCCAGTCTCCAACATCTGCTTTCTGTATCAGTCTGTCTGATCCCATGTCTCTAACCTCTGTTCTCTGTATCTGTCCGTGTGCACCTCAATTTCTAACCTGTGCTCTATGTAAGAATCCTTCTTCACCCCAATCTCCAAACTCTGCTCTCCGTAACAGTCCTTCTGCACCCCAATTTCAAAACTCTGCTTCCTGTAACAGTCCTTCTGAAACGGAGTCTCCAAACTCTTCTCTGTGTAACAGTCCTTCTACACCTCAGTCTCCAACGTCTGCTCTTTGTAATCGTCCTTCTGGACCTCAGTCTGAAACCTCTGCTCTCTGCATGATTCTTCTGCACTCCAGGCTCAAACCACTGCTCTCTGTAACAGTCCACCTACACCCCAGTCTCCAACCTGTGCTCTCAGTAAGATCTTTCAGCAACCCAGTCTCCAAACTCTGCTCTCTATAACAGTACTTCTGAAACCCAGTCTCCAAACTCTCCTCTCTGCAACAGTCCTTCTGCACCCCAGTCTCGAACATCTGCTCTCTGCAACAATCCTGCTGAACCTCAGTCTGAAAACTCTGCTCCATGAAACCACCCTTCTGCACGCCAGTCTCCTAATTCTGCTCTCTGTAACAGTCTTTCTGCACCTAATTTTCCCAACTCTGCTCTCTGTCATATCCTTCTACAACCCAGTCTTTAAACTCTACACTCAGTAACAGTCCTTCGTCACAACAGTTTCCAAACTCTGCTCTCTGTAACAAGACTTCTGCAACACAGTCTCCAACCTCTGCTCTCTGTAACACTCCTTCTGTACTGCAAATTTAAAACTCTTCTCTCTGTAACGGTTCTTCTGCACCCCACTGTCCAACCTCAGCTTTCTCTATCAGTCCTTCTACACTCAAGTCTCCAACATCTACTCTCTGCGACAGTCCTTCGGCACCCCAATCTCCAACCTCTGCTCTCTGCAACAGTCCTTTTACACCCAAGTCTCCAACGTCTACACTCGGCAACAGTCTTTCTGCACCTCAGTCTCCAAATTCTTCTCTTTGCAAAGATCTTTTTGCACCCCAGTCTCCAAAATCTCCACTCTGAAACAGTCGTTCGGCACCCCAGTCTCCAACCTCTGCTTTCTGTATGAGTAATTCTGTACCCCTGTCTCCAAATTTTGCTCTCTGTAACATTCTATCTGCACCTCAGTCTCCAACCTCTGCTCTCTGCAACAGTTCTTCTGCACCACAGTCTCCAAACTCTGCTCTCTGCAACACTTCTTCTGCACCCCAGTCTCCAACGTCTGCACTCTGAAACATTTCTTCTCCACCCCAATCTCCAACCTCTTCTATCTGTAACAGTCCTCCTGAATTGCAGTCTCCAAACTCTGCTCTCCGTAACAGTCCTTCTGCACCCCAGGCTCCAAATACTGCTCTCTGCAACAGTCCTTCTGCACCTCAGTCTCCAAATTCTGCTCTCTGCAACAGTTTTTTTGCACCCAAGTCTCCAACACCTGCTCCCTGCAACAGTCCTTTTTCACCCCAGTCTCGAACCTCTACTCTGTGTAACAGTCCTTCTGCACCCCAGTGTCCAACCTCTGCTCTCTGCAATGATCCTTCTGCATCCAAGTCTGCAACATCTGCTCTCTGCAACAGTCCTTCTGCACCCAAGTCCCCAACATCTGCTCTCTTAAAAAGTCTTTCTGAACCCCAGTCTCCAAACTCTGCTCTCTGTAACAGTCCTTCTGCAACCCAGTGTCCAACCTCTGCTCTCTGCAATGATCCTTCTGCATCCCAGCCTCCAGAATCTGCTCTCTGCAACAGTCCTTCTGCACCCAAGTCTCCAACATCTGCTCTCAGCAACAGTCCTTCTGCGCCTCAGTCTGGAAACTCTGCTGTCTGCAACGATCCTTCTGCACCCCAGTCTCCAACGTCTGCTATCTGTAACAGTCTTGCTGCACCTCGATCTACAATCTCTGCTTTCTGTAAAATCCTTCTGCATCCCAGTTTTCAAACTCTGCTCTCTGTAAAATTCCTTTTCTACCACAGTCTCCAAACATTGGATTCTGCACCGGTCCTACTGCACCCCAGTCTCCAAACTCTGTTCTCTGCAACAGTTCTGCTCCACATTCTCCAACCTCTGCTCTCTGTAACAGTCCTTCTGTACCGCAGTCTTCAAACTCTGCGCTCTGTAACGGTCCTTCTGTACCACCATCTCAAACCTCTGCTTTCTGTATCCGTCCTTCTGCACCACTGTTTCCAACCTCTGCTCTCTGCAATAGTCCTTCTGCACCTCTTTCTCCAACCACTGCTCTCTGCAACCTTACTTCTGCACCCCATTCTCTAACCTCTGTTCTCTTCTACAGTTCTTCTGAACCAAATCTACAACATCTGCTCTCTGCAACAGTCCTTCTGTTCCCTAGTCTCCTAACTCTGCTCTCTGCAATGATCCTTCTGCACCCCAGTCTCAAACATCTGCTCTCTGCAACAGACCTTCTGCACCTCAGACTCCTACGTCTCCACTCTTTACCACTCTTTCTGCACCCCAGTCTCTAACCTCTGTTTTCTATAAGGTCTTTCTGCACCCCAGTTCCCAAACACTGCTCTCTGTAACATTCTTTCTCCAACCCAGTCTCCAACCTCTTCTTTCTTCAACGGTCCTGCTGCAACCCAGTCTCCAACCTCGTTCTCTGCAACAGTCCTTCTACTCCCCAGTCTCCAACCTCTACTCTCTGTAACAGTCCTTCTGCACCAAAGTCTCAAACATCTGCTTTCTGTATCAGTCCTTCTGCACCACGGTTTCCAAACTCTGCTCTCTGTAACTGTCCTTCTGCACCTCTGTCTCCAACCTCTGAACTTAGCAACCCTACATTTGCACCCAATTCTCTAACCTCTGTTCTCTGTAACAGTCCTTCTGCACACCATTCTCTAACCTCTGTTCTCTGCAACAGTCCTCCTGAACAACAGTCTCCAACCTCTGTTCACTGTTATGGTCCTTCTGCACCCCAGTCTCCAACCTCTGCTTTCTGTATCAGTAATTCTGCACCCCAGTCTCCAAACTTTGCTCTCTGTAACATTCATTCTGCACCTCAGTCTCCAAACTCACTCTCTGCGACAGTTCTTCTGCACCCCAGGTTTTAAACTCTGCTCTCTGCAAAAGTTCTTCTGAATCCCAGTCTCCAACATCTGCACTCTGAAACAGTTCTTTTATAAACCATTCTCTAACCTCTGCGCTCTGTAACAGTCCTCCTATATTGCAGTCTCTAAACTCTGCTCTCTGTAACAATCCTTCTGCACCCCAGTCTTTAACCTCTGCTTTCTGTATCAGTCCTTCTGCACTTCAGTCTCCAACCTCTGCTCTGTGTAACAGTCCTTCTGCACCTCAGTCTCCAAATTCTGCTCTCTGCAACAGTCCTAGTGCACCCAAGTCTCTAACACCTGCTCCCTGCAACAGTCCTTCTTCACCCCAGTCTCCCAAAACTGCTATCTTCTACAGTCCTTCTGAACTCCAGTCTCCAATCTCTGCTCTCTGTAAAAGTCCTTCTGCACCTCTGACTCCACATCTGCTCTCTGTAATGGTCCTTCTGCACCTCAGTATCCAACCTCTGGTCTCTGTATGATCCTTCTGCAACCCAGTTTCCAAACTCTGTCCTCTGTAACAGTCGTTCTGAATCCCTTCACCAAACTCTGCTCTCTGTAACAGGCCTTCTGAACCGCAGTCTCCAAACTCTGTTCTCTGTAACAGTCTTTCTGCACCCCAGGATCCAACTTCTGTTCTCTGTAACAATCCTTCTGCACCTTAGTTCCCAAACTCTGACATCTGCAATGGTCCTACTGCACCCCAGTCTCTAACCTCTTCTCTCTGTAACAGTCCTTCTGAACCCCATTCTCCAAACTCTGCTCTCTGTAAGATGCTTCTAATTCCAAGTTTCCAAACTCGGCTCTCTATAGCATTCCTTCTCCACCCAGTGTCCAAACTCTGCTCTCTGCAACAGTCCTTCTGCACACCAGTCTCCAACCTCTGTTCTCGGCAATGGTCCTTCTGCACCCCAGTCTCCAAACTTTGCTCTGCATATCATTTCTTCTTCACCTCCGTCTCCAATTTCTGCTCTATGTAAGATCCTTCTGCAACCCAGTCTCCAAGCTCTGCTCTCTGGTACAGTCCTTCTGCACCCCAGTATCCAACCTCTGGTCTGTGAAACAGTTCATCTGCACCCCAGACTCCAACCTCTGCTCTCTGAAATTCCTTCTGCACCCCAGTCTCCAAACTCTGATCTCTGTAACAGTCCTTCTTCACCCAAGTCTCCAAACTCTGCTCTCTGTAAAAATTCTTCTGCACCTCAGTCTCCAACATCTGCTCTCTCTAATGGTCCTTCTACACCCCATTCTCCAATCTCTTTTGTCTGCAAGACTCCTCTGTTGTCTGCAAGAGTCCGGCAGCACCTCAGTCTCCAAACTCTGCTCTCTGCAACAGTTCTTCTGCACCACAGTCTCCAACATGATCACTCTGAAACATTTCTTCTCTAACCAAATCTCCAACCTCTTCTCTCTGTAACAGTCCTCCTGTATTGCAGTCTCCAAACTCTGCTCTCTGTAACGGTCCTTCTGCACCCCAGTCTCCAAACTCTGCTATCTGCAACAGTCCTTCTGCACCTCATTCTCCAAATTCTGCTCTCTGCAACAGTCTTTCTGCACCCAAGTCTCCAACACCTGCTCCCTGCAACAGTTATTCTTCACCCCAGTCTCCAACCTCTACACTGTGTAACAGTCCTTCTGCACCCCAGTGTCCAACCTCTGATCTCTGCAATGATCCTTCTGCATCCCAGTCTCCAAAATCTGCTCTCTGCAACAGTCCTTCTGCAACCAAGTCCCCAACATCTGCTCTCTGAAAAAGTCCTTCTTCACCCCAGTCTCCAAACTCTGCTCTGTGTAACAGTCCTTCTGCAACCCAGTGTCCAACCTCTGCTCTCTGCAATAATCCTTCTTCATCCCAGCCTCCAGAATCTGCTGTCTGCAACAGTCCTTCTGCACCCAAGTCTCCAACATCTGCTCTCAGCAACAGTCCTTCTGTCTCAGTCTGAAAACTCTGCTGTCTGCAACGATCCTTCTGCACCCCATTCTCCGACGTCTGCTCTCTGTAACAGTCTTGCTGCACCTCGGTCTACAATCTCTGCTTTCTGTAAGATCCTTCTGCATCCCAGTTTTCAAACTCTGCTCCCTGTAACATTCCTTTACAACCACAGTCTCCAACCTCTGGATTCTGCACCGGTCCTGCTGCACCCCAGTCTCCAAACTCTCTTCTCTGCAACAGTTCTTCTGCTCCCCATTTTCCAACCTCTCATCTCTGTAACAGTCCTTCTGCACCTCAGTCTCCATAATCTGCTCCCTGTAAGATCCTTCTGCAAACCAGTTTCCAACTCTGCCATATGTAAAAGTCATTCTGGAGCCCTTCTCCAAACTCTGATCTTCGTAAAAGGCCTTCTGCACCCCAGTCTTCAACCTCTGCTCTCTGTTACATTCCTTCTGAACCTCGGTCTACAATCTCTGCTCTTTGTAAGATCCTTCTGCAACCTTGTCTAACAACTCTTCTCTCTCTAAGAGTACTTCTGCACCCCAGTCTAAAACCTCTGCTCTCTGAAAAAGGCCTTTTACATCACAATCTCCAACCTCTATCCTTTGTAACAGTCTTTTTGTACCTAGTCTCCAACGTCTGCTCTCTGCAACGATCCTTCTGCACCCCAGTCTCAAACATCTGCTCTCTGTAACAGACCTTCTGCACCTCAGACTCCTACGTCTCCACTCTTTAACACTCTTTCTGCACCCCAGTCTCTAACCTCTGTTCTCTGTAAGGTCCTTCTCCACCCCAGTTTTCAAACTCTGCTCTCTGTAACATTCCTTCTCCAACCCAGTCTAGAACCTCTTCTTTCTTCAATGGTCCTGCTGCAACCCAGTTTCCAACCTCGTTGTCTGCAACAGTCCTTCTACTCCCCAGTCTCCTACCTCTGTTCTCTGTAACAGTCCTTCTGCACCACAGTCTCAAACCTCTGCTTTCTGTATCAGTCCTTTTGCACCACGGTTTCCAATCTCTGCTCTCTGTAACTGTCCTTCTGCACCTCTGTGTCCAACCTCTGAACTCAGCAACCCTACTTTTGCACCTCATTCTCTAACCTCTGCTCCCTGTAACAGTCCTTCTGCACACCATTCTCTAACCTCTATCCTCTGCAACAGTCTTCCTGAACCACAGGCTCTAACCTCTGTTCACTGTTATGGTCTTTCTGCAACCCAGTCTCCAACCTCTGCTTTCTGTATCAGTAATTCTTCACCCCAGTCTCCAAACTTTGCTCTCTGTAACATTCATTGTGCACCCCAGTCTCCAAATTCACTCTCTGCGAAAGTTCTTCGGCACCCCAGGTTTTAAACTCTGCTCTCTGCAGCAGTTCTTCTGAATCCCAGTCTCCAACATCTGCACTCTGAAACAGTTCTTTTATAAACCATTCTCCAACCTCTGCTTTCTGTATCAGTCTTCCTACATTGAAGTCTCTAAACTCTTCTCTCTGTAATGGTCCTTCTGCACCCCAGTCTTTAAACTCTGCTTTCTTTATCAGTCTTTCTGCACCCCAGTCTCCAACCTCTGCTCTCTGTAACAGTCATTCTGCACCTCAGTCTTCAAATTCTGCTCTCTGCAACAGTCCTACTGCACCCAAGTCTCTAACATCTGCTCCCTGCAACAGTCCTTCTTCACCCAAGTCTCCAAAATCTGCTATCTGCTACAATCCTTCTGCACCCCAGTCTCCAATCTCTTCTCTCTGTAAAAGTCCTTCTGCACCTCTGACTCCACCTCTGCTCTCTGCAATGGTCCTTATGCACCTCAGTATCCAACCTCTAATTTCTGTAACGGTTCTTCTGCACCTCAGTCTCCAACATCTGCTCTCTGTAAGATCCTTCTGCAACCCAGTTTCCAAACTCTGCCCTCTGTAACTGTCGTTCTGCATCCCTTCACCAAACTCTGCTCTCTGTAACAGACCTTCTGAACCGCAGTCTCCAAACTCTGTTCTCTGTAAAAGTCCTTATGCACCCTAGGATCCAAACTCTGTTTTCTGTAACAATCCTTCTGCACCTCAGTTACTAAACTCTGACATCTGCAATGGTCCTACTGCACCCCAGTCTCTAACCTCTGCTTTTTGCAACGATCTTTTTGCACCCCAGTCTCCAAACTCAGCTCTCTGCAAAAGTTTTTCTGCACCCCAGTCTCAAACATCTGCTCTCTGCAAGAGTCCTTCTGCACCTCAGTCTGAAAATTCTGCTCTGTGCAAAGATCCTTGTTCACCACAGTCTCCAAACTATGCTTTCTGTAACAGTTTTTTTGCAACTCAGTCTCAAACCTCTGCTCTCTTTAACAGTCTTTCTGCACCCCATTCTCCAAACTCTGCTCTCTGTAAGATTCTTCTGCACCCAAGTTTCCAAACTCTGCTCTCTATAGCATTCCTTCTCCACCCAGTCTCCTACCTCTGCTCTCTGCAATGGTCCTTCTGCAAGCCAGTCTCAAAGCTCTGCTCTCTGCAACCGTCCTTCTGCACCCAAGTTCCCAACATCTGCTCTTTGAAAATGTCCTTCTTCACCCCAGTCTCCAACCTCTGCTCTGTGTAACAGTCCTTCTGCACCCCAGTGTCTAACCTCTGCACTCTGCAATGATCCTTCTGCATCCCAGTTTCCACAATCTGCTCTCTGCAACTGTCCTTCTGCACTCAAGTCTGCAAAATCTGCTCTCAGCCACAGTCCTTCTGCGCTTCAGTCTGGAAACTCTGCTGTCTGCAACGATTCTTCTGCACCCCAGTCTCCAACATCTGCTCTTTGTAACAGTATTGCTGCACCTCGGTCTACAATCTCTGCTTTCTATAAGATCCTTCTGCATCCCAGTTTTTAAACTCTGCTCTCTGTAACATTCCTTTTCCACCACAATCTCCAACCCCTTGATTCTGCACCGATCCTGCTGCACCCCAGTCTCCAAACTCTGTTCTCTGCAACAGTTCTTCTGCTCCACATTCTCCAATCTCTGCTCTCTGTAACAGTCCTTCTGTATCGCAGTCTTCAACCTCTGCTCTCTGTAACGGTCCTTCTGCACCACAATCTCAAACCTCTGCTTTCTGTATCCGTCCTTCTGCACAACTGTTTCCAAAGTCTGCTCTCTGTAATAGTCCTTCTGCACCTCATTCTCCAACCTCTGCTCTCTGCAACCTTACTTCTGTACCCCATTCTCTAACCTCTGCTCTCTTCTACAGTTCTTCTGAACCACAGTCTACAACATCTGCTCTCTGCAACAGTCCTTCTGTACCCTAGACTCCAAACTCTGCTCTCTGTAACGGTCCTTCTGCACCCCAGTTTCCAAACTCTGCTCTCAGTAACAGTCCTTCTGCACCTCAGTCTCCAAATTCTGCTCTCTGCAACAGTCTTTCTGCACCCAAGTCTCCAACCTCTGCTCTCTGCAACAGTCCTTCTACAACCCAGTCTTCAACCTCTGCTCTGTGTAACAGTCCTTCTGCACCCCAGTCTCCAACCTCTGCTCTCTGCAACAGTCCTTCTGCACGTCAGTCTTCAACATGTGCTCTCTGTAAGATCCTTCTGCAACCCAGTCTCCAACCTCTGCTCTCTGTAACAGCCCTTTTGCACCCCATTCTCCAAAGTCTGTTCTGTATACCAATACTTCTGCACCCCAGTACTAAACCTCTGCTCTCTACAATGATTCTTCTGCACCCCAGTCTACAACCTCAGCTCTCTGTAACAGTCCTTCTGAAACCCAGTCTCCAACATGTGCTCTCTGCAACAGTCCTTCGGCACCTCAGTCTTAAAATTCTGTTCTCTGCAAGGATCCTTCTGCACCTCAGTCTCCAACCTCTACTCTCTGTAACAGTCCTTCTGCACCTCAGTCTCCAACATCTGCTCTCTGTATGATCCTTCTGCAAACCAGTTTCCTATTCTGCCATATGTAAAAGTCATTCTGGAGCCCTTTTTCAAACTCTGCTCTTCGTAAAAGGCCTTCTGCACCCCAGTCTTCAACCTCTGCTCTCTGTAACAGTCCTGCTGCACCTCGGTCTACATTCTCTGCTCTCTGTAAGATCCTTCTGAAACCTTGTCTAACAACTCTTCTCTCTCTAACAGTTTTTCTGCACCCCAGTCTAAAACCTCTGCTCTCTGTAACAGGAATTTTGCATCACAATCTCCAACCTCTATTCTTTGTAACAGTCTTTATGCACCTCAGTCTCCAACGTCTGTTCTCTGCAACGATCCTTCTGCACCCCAGTCCCCAACATCTGCTCTCTGCAACAGACCTTCTGCACCCTAGTCTCCAAACTCTGCTCTCTGTAACAGTCCTTCTATACTGTAGTTTCCAACCTCTGCTCTAGTTAAGGTTCATTCTGGACCCAAGTCTCCAACCTCTGCTTTCTGTATTAGTCCTTCTGCACCCCAGTCTCCAACTTCTGCTCTTTGTAACAGTCCTACTGCATCTCAGTCTCAAATATCTTCTCTCTGTAACAGTCCTTCTCTACCCCAGTCTCCAACTTCTACTCTGTGCAACAGTTCGTCTGCACCCCAGTCTCCAACCTCTGCTCTCTAAAAGATCCTTCTGCACCCCAGTCTCCAAACTCTGATATTTGTCACAGTCCTTCTTCACCTCAGTCTCCAACCTCTGCTCTCTGTAACAATCCTTCTGCACCTCAGTCTCCAACATCTGCTCTATTCAACGGTCCTTCTGTACCCTATTCTCCTAACTCTGTTGTCTGCAAGAGTCCTTCAGCACATCATATCCAACCTCTACTCCCTGCAAAAATTCTTTTGCACCCCAGTCTCCAACTTCGGCTCTCTGCAACAGTTCTTCTGCACCCCAGTCTCCAACATCTACTCTCTGAAGAAGTCATTCTCCACCCCAGTCTCCAACCTCTGATCTCTGTAACAGTCCTTCTGTACTGGATTCTCTATCTTCTGCTCTTTGTAAAATCCTTCTGCACCCAGTCTCGAACCTCTGCTTTCTGTATCAGTCCTTCAGCACCACAGTCTCCAAACTCTGCTCTCTTTTACAGTCCTTCTGCACCTCAGTCTCCAAACTCTGCTCTCTGCAAAAGTCCTCTGTACCCTAGTCTCCAACCTCTTCTCTATGTAACAGTCCTTCTATACTGCAGTCTCTATCCTCTGTTCTAGTTAAGGTTCATTCTAAACCCAAATCTCCAACATCTGCTTTCTGTATCAGTCGTTCTGCACCCCTGTCTACAACCTCTGCTTTTTGTAACATTCCTTCTGCATCTCAGTCTCAAACATCTCTCTGTAACAGTCCTACTCTACCCCAGTCTCAAAACTCTGCTCTCTGCAACAGTTCTTCTACACCCCAGTCTTCAACCTCTGCTCTGTGTAACAGTCCTTCTGCAACCCAGTGTCCAATCTCTGCTCTCTGCAACAGTACTTCTGCATCCCAGTCTCCAACATCTGCTTTCTGCAATCGTCCGTCTCCACTCATGTCTCCAAACTCTGCTCTCTGCAACGATCCTTCTGCACACCAGTCTTCAAACTCTGCTCTCAGCAATGATCCTACTGCATTTCAGTCACCAACCTTTGCTCTCTGTAACAATCCTTCTGAACCTCAGACTCCAAACTCTGCTCTATGTAATATTCTTCTGCAACCCAGTGTCCAAACTCTGCTCTCTGTAACAGCCCTTCTGCACCCAAGTCTCAAACCTCTGCTCTCTGCAATAGTCCTTCTGCACCCAAGTCTCAATCCTCTGGTCTCTGCAAAAGTCCTTCTACACACCAGTCTTCAAACTCTGCTCTTTGTAACAGTCCTTTTTCACTGCAATCTCCAACCTCTGCTCTATGTAACAGTCTTTCTGTACTGCAGTCTCCAACCTCTGCTCTCTGTAACGGTATTTCTGCACCCCAGTCTCCAAACTCTGCTCTCTGTAACCGTCCTTGTATACCTCAGTCTCCAAATTCTGCTCTCTGCAACAGTCCTTCTGCACCCAAATCTCAAACCTCTGCTCTTTGCAACAGTCCTTCTACACACCAGTCTTCAAACTCTGCTTTTTGTAACAGTCCTTCTGCACACCAGTCTCCAACCTCTGCTCTCTGTATCAATTCTTCTGCACCCCAGTCTCCCAAACTGCTTTCTTTATCATAATTTTTCACCCCAGTCTCCAATGTCTGCTATGTGAAACAGTCCTTCTGCATCTCAGTCTCCGACCTCTACTCTCTGCAACAGTCCTTCTGCACCCCAGTATCCAACCTCTGCTTTCTGCAAAATTCTATTTGCACACCAGTTTCCAAACTGTGCTCTCTGTATCAGTCCTGCACCCGAGTCTCCAAACACTGCTCTCTGTAACAGTTTTTCTGCACCTCAGTCTTCAACCTCTGCTCTCTAGAACACTCCTTCTATACCCCAGTCTCCATAATCTACTCTCTGCAACGATCCTTCTGAACCCCAGTCTCTGACCTCTACTCTCTGAAAAAGTTCTGTGGCACCCCAATCTCCAAATGTTACTCTCTGCAACAGTCTTTCTCCACCAAGTCTCCAACCTCTGCTCTCTGCAACAGTTCTCCTGCAACCCAATCTCCAACCTCTACTCTCTGCAATAGTCCTTCTGCACCCAAGTCTCCAACCTCTACTCTATGCAACAGTCCTTCTGCATCCCAGTCTCCAACATCTGCTCTCTACAACAGTTTTTCGGCACCACAGTCTCCAAACTCTGCTCTCTTTAACAGTCCTTCTGCACCTCACTCTGCAACCTCTGCTCTTTGCAACAGTTCTTGTGTATCCCAGTTTTCATCCTCTTCTCTCTGCAACAGTCCTTCCTCACCCAAGTCTCCAAAACATGCTCTGCGTAACACTCCTTTTCCACTGCAATCTCCAACCTCTGCTTTCTGTAACTGTCTTTCTGTACTGCAGTCTCCAACCTCTGCTCTCTGTTAGAGACACCGGTCTCTAACCTCTGGTCTCTGTAACAGTCATTCTGCACCTCAGACTCCAAACTCTGCTCTCTGCAACAGTACTTCTCCGCCCCAATCTCAGACCTCTGCTCTCTGAAACACTCCTTCTTCACCTCAGTGTCCTAATTATGCTCTCTGTAAGATCCTTCTAAAACTAGTCTCCAACCTCTGCTTTCTGCAATCATCCCTCTGCACCCCAGTCTTCAACCTCTGTTCTCTATAACACTTATTCTGCACCCCAGTCTCCATCCTGTGCTCTTTGTTACAGTCCTTCTGCACCACAGTCTGCAACCTCCGCTCCCTGCAATACTCCCTCTGCACCCCAGTCTCCAATCTCTGCTCTCTGAAACAGTCCTTCTACACCCCAGTCTCAAACCTCTGCTCTCTGCAACAGTCCTTCTGCACCCAGGTCACCAAGGTCTGCTTTCTGTATCAGTCCTTCTGAACCCGAGTCTCCGACCTCTGCTCTCTGTAACAGTCCTTATGCACCTCAGTCTCCAACCTCTACTCTCTGCAGCAGTCCTACTCCACCCCAGTCTCCAAACTCTGCTGTCGGCAACAATCCTTCTGGACGCCAATCTCAAACCTCTACTCTCTGCAACAGTCGTTCTACACACCAGTCTCCAAACTCTGCTCTCTGTATCAGTCCTTCTGTACCTCAGTCTTCAACCTCTGCTCTCTGTAAGATCCTTTTGCAACCCAGTCTTTAAACTCTGCTCTCTGTAACTTTTCTTCCGCACCCCAGTCTCTGAGCCCTGCTCTCTGTAACAGGTCTTCTACACCCCAATCTCCAAACTCTGCTTTCTGTAACAGACCTTTTGACCCCAGTCTCCATCCTCTTCTCTCTTCAACGATCCTTCTGCACCCCAGTCTCCAACCTCTGCTCTCAGCAACAATCCTTCTGCATCCCTGTCTCCAAACTATGCTGTCTGTCAGATCCTTCTGCACACCTGTCTCCAACCACTGCTCTCTGAAACAGTCCTTCTGTACCGCAGTCTCCAACCTCTGGTCTCTGTAAGGGTCCTTCTGCACCTTAGACTGCAACCTGGGCTCTCTTAAAAGAACTACTGCACCCCAGTCTTCAACCTGTGCTCTCTGTAAGTTTTTCTGCACCACAGTCTCCAAACCCTGCTCTCTTTAACGATCTTTCTGCACCCCAGTCTCCAAACTCTGCTCTCTGTAACAATCCTTCTGCACCCCAGTCTCAAAACTCTTTTCTCTACAACAGTTATTCTGCACCCCAGTCTCCAACCTCTTCTCTGTGTAACAGTATTTCTGTACCGCAGTCTCCAACCTTTGTTCTTATTCAGGGTACTTATTAACCACAGTATCCAACCTCAGCTTTCTGTATCCTTCGTTTTCCACAACAGTCTGCAAACTCTGCCTGCTGTAACAGACCTTCTGCAACTCAGTCTGCATCCTCTGCTCTGTGTAACAGTCCTTCTACACCCCAGATTCCATTCTCTGCTCTTTGCAACAGACATTTTGCAGCTCAGACTCCAACATCTGCTCTCTTAAACAGTTCTTCCTCACCCCAGTCTCGAACCTCTGCTCTCTTTAACAGTCCTTCTGTACTTCAGACTCCAACCTCTGCTCTCTGTAAGGGTCCTTCTGCACCCCAGTTTTCAAACTCTGCTTTCTTGTGCACTCCAGTCTCCAAACTCTGCTCTCTGTAACATCCTTCTGCAACCTAGTCCCCAAACTCTGCTCTCTGTAACAGTCCTTCTACACCCCAGTCTCCAACATCTTCTCTCTGCAACAGTCCTTCTGTAATAAGTCTCCAAGATATTCTCTCTGCAACAGTCCTTCTCCACCCGAGTTTCAAACCTCTGCTGTCTGCAACAGTTCTTTTGCACCCAGGTCACAAAGGTCTGCTTTCTATATCAGTCCTTCTTAACCCCAGTCTCCGACCTCTGCTCTCTGTAACAGTCCTTCTGCACCTCAATCTCCAACCTCTACTCTCTGCACCAGTCCTTCTCTACCCCAGTCTCCAACCTCTGCTCTCCCAAAAAGTCTTTCTGAACCCCAGTCTCCAACATCTGCTCTCTGCAACAGTCCTTCTGCACCTCAGTCTGAAAACTCTACTCTCTGCAATGATCCTTGTGTACCCCAGTCTCAAAAATCTGCTTTCTGTAACAGTCCTTCTGCACCTCAGTCTCCAACTTCTGCTCGCCGTAAAAGTTCCTCTGCACCCCAGTCTTTAACATGTACTCTCTAAACAGTACTTCTACACCCCTGTCCAAATGCAGAAGAATGAGACCTGAATTATCGCTCACCTGCAAAAAATCAACTCAAAATGCATTAACGACCCAGGCACTAGACCAGAAATTATGCAGTTTCTAGAAAAAAACAAAGTCAATACTCCAACCTACAGGCAGAGGCAATGACTTTCTCAATAGGATGCCAAAGCTCAGGAGATAACACCAAATGTTAGCTAATAGGATGGCATCAAATTAAGAAGGTTCTGCACAGCAAAAGAGACAATTAGATTATGAAGAAAGAACCTACGGAAAGGGATAAAATCTTTATGAGGGGCTCTTCTAAAAGACGATGAATATTCAGAATATTAATAAAGAACTCAAAAAACTTAACATCAAACTCACAATTATTAAATAACCCTATTATCATATAACCCAATTACCAAATGGGAAACTAAAAGAACTAAACAGACACGTCTTAGAAAAAAATATGTGAGTGGCCAACAAATATATGAAAATACTTGCAAGTCAAGACTACCCTGAGATTTCATCTCACTTCAGTGACAAAGGCAACCACCAAGAATACAAACAAAAACCAGTGTGACAAGGAGAGAATTGGAGAGAAAGGAGCACTCTCACCCTGTTGGTGGGCATGTAAATCAGCACTACCACCACGGAAATCGGGATGGAGGCTCCTCAGGAGTAGCCATTGACGACCCTGCGACCCAGTTCTACCTCTGCGGATCGAAGTCATCATACTATAATGACACATACATGCCCATGAACCAGCCGAAGGGACATCAGTGGAAGAATGGATAAAGAACATCTGGTATATGCACACTGGAATTTCATTCAGCCATAAAGAAGAACGAAATTATGTCATGCTGGAAAATGGATGGATCTTCAGAACATTAAGGGAAATAAGCAACTCAGAAAGTTAAGGGCCATATGTTTTTCCACTGTTAAAGCTAGAGGGGGTAAAGGAAGGAAAGTTGGGAAGGAAGTCTCATCATGAAAGTTGAAGGAAGATCAGTAGAGTCAAAGCACCAGGGGAGGAGGTGAGGAAAAGGGAAATATTGGAATAATATTGGCAAAAGTTCATGGTTATTTTGTGTGCATGTTCAAATATGTGTCAGCAAATCTTACCATTATGGACCACTACAATGCACCAATGAAGAGTGAAAAGAAGGGTTTCACATTACATGGGACAGACACTATTCTGGGAGGGTGCCCATATTATCCCATCTATAAATACTACGATCATTTACCACTGTCAAAAATCTCTACGGATTCAAATGTTCTGATCACTGCTCCACAACATGGCCTCTTCTACTTCAGGGTCCCCTTATTCTCACTGAAATCAGGAAGCCCGTTTCAACGATGCCATCTGTTAATGTCTTCCCAGGCTGCCGAGGACAGCAGCTGTGGGTTTCACAAGGATCTGGTGCTGCCTTCTGAAAGCATGTCCACGAGGCCTTGGCGAAGGCTGGTGCTCCAGGCCCTCCTTCATATCCAACTGTGAGACCAGAAAAGGGGTCACATAACACGCCATCCAACACCTTATTTATTTCTGACCACCATCCTCTCCATTATTCCAGGATCATATCGGTCATTGAACTTAAGCAAACACTGAGTCCAGATTTCAGTCCATTAACCAAAGAGAGTCTAATAGCCACTCCCCGTGGCTCAGGAAAATCCTTGGCCCTAACATTTCTGGTGATTACGTCCCTGTGACTGCATTCAAGATGATCCAGAAATATGTCCTGACTTCTTTGGTCTAGAAGACTCAAAAAAATTCTCTTATATATTCTTAAGGCTCCTATTAACAAAATACAGTAAAATATTACCTTTTATTTTGGTGTGACCCTTATACTCTCCTGGGCTATATTTTATACTCTTACCTGAGGCGTTCTAGGATCAGACCCCAATTAAGATTCTGGTGATAATGTGGAATGATGGATGAGTATCTAAAAGACAATTGGGCTGGGGATGTGGCTCAAGCAGTAGTGAGCTTGCCTGGCACGTGTACGGCCCGGGTTCGATCCTCAGCACCACATACCAACAAAGATGTTGTGTCCTCCGAGAACTAGAAAATGAATATTAAAAATTCTCTCTCTCTCTCTCTCTCTCTCTCTCTCTCTCTCTCTCCCCTCTCTTCTCCTCTCCTCTCCTATGTCACTCTCTCTTAAAAAAATAAAAAAAAGACAACTGGCCAGGTAGAGTCACCATAGGGTCTTCAATTTAGGAAAAGCTAGTCTCCTCGGGGGAGGAGGGGCTGCTTCTGACAGCAAAGAGGGTTAATGGAGATTCCAGGGTTCAAGGCTCTGAGATTTGTCTAATTTCACTGGTATTTTGCCATTCTAATTAAGAGGGTCTCAATCATTCCCCCATTAATGTCCTAATTGACATAAGAGAGACCTGGAGAAATTGTGGATTTATAATTTTCTTTGTACTTCTGCAATTTGGAGAATTGGATGTTTTATTCTGATATTATTCTTTATCAATTTTCAGAGAGAAAATATTTCTGATGATCTGAACCTTACTTGAAGGAGGAATTTAATGCTTGAAACTATCATTTTCTTTCTGTAAGTCTCCCACTCCAGTCAGTAACAGCAGTCTGTAGTCATGTTGTAATGTTCATTCCCACCCTGAAGGTCGATGGTGTTATTCCAAAGCTCAGTTTTCCATAGACATTTGATTTCAGGCCATGATAACTTAAAGTCTCTGTTGGGTCATTGCACACCAGGAATTATCAGGTCTCCTTTCCCATGGGCTGTAACATCATCAACATATTCAATTCCCTCAGGTCAGACATCCAACCTACCTCCTCAGATCTGTGATCTAGAACCATCTCTGATGTAAACCACTATTGTGGTCAGTGCCACCGTGGTCAGGTAGATATGAAGAACGACTCTTGATGTCTTAGGGTAGAGGAAGTTGACACAGAAAAAAGTTATAAAATGGTTGGGAGATCTGGAAGAAAAAAAAAAAGGGCAGGTGACACCACCCCATATATGGAAACCCTAATTTCCCTGAAAGGAGACGCTCATTCCATGCTACTGTGACTCACATTCAGGAACAGCTGTCTAGGAGCCTGCACACACAGCTCCTGGCACCAAGGAGATTAGTTCCTGCCTCTACAGGGCTGGTTTGCTGCTCCTGCTATGGGATCCAAAAAAACCCACTTTCTTTCTTTCCTTTCTTACTCTCTGCCTAGTGTTTGGATGATCTTGACAGAACCTCCTAAAATGGAGGCCTGCAGGCAGGGGAGTGTGGGAAACGAGTTTCTCGTACTTTCTGTCTCTCTGGTGTGGGGAGAACACAGAAGGACAGAGATGGTGCTGAACACCCACACAAGGTGTCCGACACACTTGAACCTGAAAGTGGGAAAAGGGTGTTTGTGAAAAGAGAGGAGAGAAAGAAGTCTCAGAGATTTTAAAAGCAGGAGTTTGAGTTGAAGCTCCAGATACAGACTCTCTAACCAGGTGCCTACAAGTCCCTGGGAGGCATCTTTTTCAGATGACTGTATACTCCAGTTTGAAGATTTGTCTAGACATTGATCGTGCAAAGGGATGCACACCATCCAGCAAGCTTCCTATGGGCACTCTGGACCTCATTGCTTCTCAGGCTGTGAATGACGGGGCTCAACAGTGGGCTCACCACACAGAAGAGAACAGAGACCAGGGTGTCTATGTCCAGCCATCTCTGCGCCTGTCATAGTGGAAGTTGGCTGTTCCATAGAAGACAACCACGACAGTGAGGGGGGACACACAGGTGGAGAACGCCTTCCTTCTTCCCTGGGCAGAAGGAATCCCCAGGATGGCCGCCATGAAGAGTGCTTAGGAGCCTGCAGTGAAGAGGCAGAGGCTCAGGCCCATGGTGGCACTGACCACGTGGAGCGCAGACTCGTTGACAGAGGTATCTGAGCAGGAGAGCTTCAGAAGCAATGGGGTGTCACAGAGAAAGTGGTTGAACTGGTGGGGCCCACACAGAGTGAGTGTGATGGCCAGCACCGTGTGTGTGACCATATTCACCAGATCACACAGCCAGGACCAAGTCACCAGGCCAACACAGACCTTCACATTCATGATGACTGGGTACTGAGGAGGACGGCAGGTGGCCACACAGCAGTCATACTGGCCACACAGCCAGTAAGAAGCCTTCTGTGCCAGCACTTGTGACCAAGAAGAAGATCTGGGAAAGGCAGCCCTCATAAGAAATGGCCTTCTCCCAGAAAAAGTTCACCAGCAGTACTGGGAGGGTGGTGGATGCTTAGCAGACGTCCAAGAAGCTCAAATTGCTGAGGAAAAAGTACATTGGAGTGTGGAGAGCAGGACTGACCCTGGTGGCTACTATTATGAGCATGTTCCCCAGGAGAGTAGTCAGGTAAATGACCAGAAAGAGCAGAAAGAACCAGCCCTGTAGGTTGGAGTGGTTGGAAAATCCCAAGATTATGAATTAAGTGATTGCTCATTTCCAATGGTATCATAGCTAAAAAATAGAGAAAAAGAGACCATGACGAGAATGGACTGAGAGCACCCCAAACAGGCTTGTTAATCTGCAGCAACATGGCAAATAATATTGTATACAGAGATGCCTGGACTCTGGAAAGAGATGTATAGGAGTAACTTTAGAGAGAGCATAACTTCTCACAGACTTTTGCATGGGTGCTCTTTTGTAAGAATAAATGGAGACTTGGTCAAAATGCACAACCAGTTATCAACCCCTGTGTCTCATTGAATCTGCAGTATCTCCCTCCTAACACTGTGCTTCACTGAGACGAATTCTTTTTTGTATGTCTGTTATTTCAAGTAATGAGTTTTCATTGTGGAAAAATGAAGAAAATGCAGAAAGTTTTTCAGAATAATAGAACAGGTCACAAAATTAAAGCTCTCTTTGCATTCATCCCATTCTACCTCTATCTATCTTTAAAATATCCAAAGCAAAATTTCCCAATATTTTTTTACTCTATTTATTTGTTTGCCTTGTAATCTTAATTTCCTAACATGAAATTAAGTTAATATCTCCCTTTTTATTGAACATAGAAACCTTCTATTCCATTTACTATCATAAATATTGGAATAGAAGCTTTCATACATATGTATCTGTGATCATCTCTGATTATTTCTTAAAAGTAAAATTATAAGTCACCTGCTTTTAAATACATTGATCTATTTTTTTCAGTAGAAACTTTTATTTTTTTAAGTTTTATAAGATACAAGAAATTTTGACAAATGATATATACTTAGGTATTTTTCTTCTTTTGTATTATAATATTTACCTCACCAAACATTACATTTCCTGAAAAAAAATGATTGATACAATTACTGATTTCCTATCATGTTACCCATGCTAATCCGTGATCTATTGTTTTGAACTAAAATTTCTGTTTCTTTTTCAACCTTAAATGAAAAATATTATAGTTAAACAATAGGCTCTTGGTCCAGATAGATTTGGATTGAAATCCATATGTTGTTTACTAGATGTTGTTTGTAAAAAAGTCAGCTCATCTCTATTCCTCAGTTTGTTCCCTGCTTAGGATATTAATGATGTCTATTTCACAACTGCTGAAAAAAGTTGAGATAATATAAGCTATGTGTCTGACACATTACATTTATTCAATGCCTTTTATCAAGTTAGAAAATGTCTATCCATTTTTTACTAGTAGTTTTTTGTTTTTGTTTTTGTTTTTCTGGTGTATGTTTCCTGGGTTTTAAATTCAGAGCCTTATGCATACTAAGCATGCACTGCACCACTGGACTTTGCCCCTAGTTTCATTGATTTATAGTTTTTTATCATAAATAGATATTAAATTTTCTTATTTTCTCTGCATCTATTGAAATGATATATATTTTTTTTCTTATTTAGTCTGTTACTATGGAAATTCGGTTGATTGAATTTTTGAATATTGAACCAGCCTTGCATTCTGGGATTGACCTTAATTGACTGTAAAGTTATCCTTATTCTATATGGCTGAGTTCAGTTTGTTAATATTGTTCTCTGCTTACTTTTGTGTATTCTATTTTCGCTGTTCTTCAGAGATAATCTATTTCTTGAAGAATTCTCAGGTGTATGCTACTGTTATTTTCAGTCAATGCATGTTAGTGGACTAGTGGGAAACAGAGAAGGGATTTCTGATGTTTCCAGGAAGCCCTGCCTTAGGTACTATAAACTCAGTCACAGGGATATGGTCTTCACAGTAACCCAATTTCTAGCAATATGGCTGAGCCTAGTTCTTATTCCTCCCGACGTTACACATTTCGGCCTGTTCCTTTCCATAGCTGCAAAGGTTTTCCGTTGAGTGTCCTATTGTAACAGTTTCTGTTACTCTTGCCCCTGAAGATTACAGCTTTTGTTCTATGCAAAAAATCAGGAAATGGGTCTGGGAGGAGTTTTGGCTGCTGTTGCTGCTCTTTGTCCCTCCACCTATACAAGAAATGATACCGTTAAAGACAGTTTCTCAGAATACTTCCCTATCTTCCTGGGTGCATTTGGTGGAATCCATGGAGAAAAAGAAAAAATACAAACATCTTATGTCTATAGCCCTCTGGGTCTGTATGCTCTAAAAACAGTGTATACATAGTCTTTAGCAATACATTAACTATTTTTTATATGAGTTTTTTTTTTTATAAATAAACTACTATGTATCTAGTGGGTTCTCCCATAGTTAAAAAATGCCTGGATTATTTTGGTTGCTTATCTCTCCCCAGACTTCGGTTATTTGTTTGCTTTATAATCTTCATCCATAATAAAGTCAAGGAAAGTCATTAATTTGCATTTTCTTCTGCTCTTTTTGGTTATTATAATGATGAAAACAACATGCTTTCTAGCTATTTTGATAGATACTCAAGGTGAAATTTGAAGTCTATACACTTACTTTTCAAAAATATTTAGTAATTTCTAATTTAGTTAAATATGTAGTTATTCTGTTCAAAACAATCCCATTCCTAGCATAAAAGAGGTAAATAGAGAGCCTACATCCTGCGAACAAATTTTTACCCCTCACACCTCAGACAGAGCCCTAATATCCAGAATGTACAAAGAACTCAAAAAATTAAACAATAAGATAACAAATAATCCAATCAACAAATGGGCCAAGGACCTGAACAGACACTTCTCAGAGGAGGACATACAATCAATCCACAAGCACATGAGAAAATGCTCAACATCTCTAGCAATCAGAGAAATGCAAATCAAAACCACCCTAAGATACCATTTCACTCCTGTAAGATTGGCAGCCATTATGAAGTCAAACAACAATAAGTGTTGGCGAGGATGTGGGGAAAAGGGCACACTTGTTCACTTCTGGTGGGACTGCAAAATGGTGAGGCCAATTTGGAAAGCAGTATGGAGATTCCTGGGAAAGCTGGGAATGGATCCACCATTTGACCCAACTATTGCCCTTCTTGGACTATTCCCTGAGGACCTTAAAAGAGCACACTATACGGATAGGGCCACATCAATGATTATAGCAGCACAATTCACAATAGCTAGACTGTGGAACCAACCTAGATGCCCTTCAATAGATGAGTGGATAAAAAAATTGTGGCAGCTATACACAATGGAGTATTATGCAGCACTAAGAAACGACAAAATCATAGAATTTGCAGGGAAATGGATGGCATTAGAGCAGATTATGCTAAGTGAAGCTAGCCAAGCCCTAAAAAACAAATGTCAAATGTCTTCTTTGATATAAAGAGAGCCACTAAGAATAGAACAGGAAGGAAGAGCATGAGGAAAAGACTAACAGTAAACTAAGACGAATGGGGGGAGAGAAAGGAAGAGAGAAGGGAAAACATATGGAAATGGTAGGAGACCTTCAGTGATACACAAAATAATAAGAGGTTATGAGGGGCAAGGGGGTGGGGGGAAAAAAAGGGGAGAGAATTGAACAACAGCAGAGGAGGTAGAGAGGGATGTTGGGAGGGGAGGGGAGGGGAGGGGGGATAGTAGGGGATAGGAAAGGTAGCAGAATACAACAGTCACTAATATGCCATTATGTAAAAATGTGAGTATGTAACAGAAGTGAGTCTGTATTATGTATTTGGGGAGTTCAAAACCCAATTGAGTCGATTGTATGAAAGATGATATGTCTTGAGCTCTGTAATGTTTTGAACAACCAATAAAAAAAAAAAGAAAAAAAAAAGAAAAAAAAAAGAAAAAAAAAAAATAAAAACATTGACAAATCTAAAAAAAATTTTCTGGGTGAAAAAAGCCAGATACAAAATATATACTGTATGTTTCATTTAAAAAAGTTCAAAAATTAGCAAAACAGCTATAATCGTCAAGAAATAATGGTTGTCTTTCTTTCCTTTTTTTTTTTTTTTTTTGGAGCTCAGGGGTGATATCAGTTGAAGCATGAAGTAATTATCTAAAGTGATGGAAATGTTTTATATCCTGATTTTTGGTAGTTCATATATATGAAAAATATTATAAACCTGTACACTTTAGATCTGTGCATTCTTTGAGTACAAATTATAGTTAAATTTTTAAAAATAGCCTTATTTTAAAAATAAGTAATTAATGAGGAAGAGTGGTACCTGCCTGTAATCCCATGTACTTGGGAGACTAAGGCAGAAGGATCATAAATTTGAAACTCCGCAAGGCCCCCCGCCCCAAATAATTGAAAAGGCTGGGGATATAGCTTCATGGTAGAGTGCCACTGGGTTCAATCCCCAGTACTGCAGTAAGTAAGTAAGTAAGTAAATTGATAAATAGAAGTGAAAGCATTTTTTTCAGATGATTTTTAACTCAGGATTGGTTGGAACTACATCTAAATATTTTTTTAGGTCTCTAAGAGGTGAAGTATTTTCTCCCATTTTTTTGTGTTTCTCTACTTCTTTTTTTACCACAGTGATAGTCCAGGACATATCACATTTTACAAGTGACATCATTTGTTTCCTGACAATAATCTGTTTGAAGCAGTGAATGTGATTGGTGGGTGCATTCGGTCTGTATCACAGATACAAAGGCTTGCTCACCATGATGGATGGACGTGTGCATGTGTGTGTGTGTGTGTGTGTGTGTGTGTGTGTGTGTGTGTGTTATTGGTTGTGTGTGTGTGTGTTATTGGTTGTGGGAATGTTAATGGTTGTGGGAAGCGTATGGGTTCGGGACTAGGCTCTGTGAAGCTGTGTCAGGCCTGATTTTTAAGCAAGGTACTTGGCAATAGAAACCTCGGAAAACGTCCCACCCCCCACCATGCCATGGGCCACCAGAGAGCCCAGGTGTGTCTCTGCAAGCCAGGCTTGGGTACGAGCATGGACATCAATGATTGCAGAGTATCAACAATAGGGGACCATAAATCACTTTCAGGTGAGTGCAGACTGAAAACAGGGACATCTGGAGGGAGATAGACTTGGTTTTAGAAAATCATCAGATCTCTATATCTAGAACACGCACATAGACCTACTCATGAAATTGTGCGTGTGAGTTCAAGGAGCAGGGGTCAATAAGTGTGAAACCTGGTTCCCCAGGTTTTAGACAAACCTGTTTAGTTCAAAAGAGTGATCTGAGTGCTAAAACAAGATCAAAATGAAGTGGTTTGTATCTGAAGACGTGCTGTGTTGAAGGTGGGAGAAAATCTCTGAAGCCCTCATGGAGAAGGATATGGAGAACTTTAAAGTCCTAGTTGAAGAGGACATGGTAAAGACAACAAATCAATTTGGGCAGGCTGGCTAGCTGGTGGGATCACTCAGGAAAACAGGAATATGTGAGGAATAGCACATGTAGAGGAGGCTTTAGTGGATTTGATTTGAGTAATGTTGAATGTGAGTTATCTGTGGGGTAATCACGTGGAAATGCCCTTCACAGACAGCCTAGAACTGCAGGTGTGGATTTGAGAGTCACTGTCTTGAAGACAACTGTTACAGCAAAGGGTGAATATGGAATTCCCCAGGAGAATAGAGATAGTAGAGAAGGAAATAGAGAAAGTAGGGATTCTTGTGATACTTGGTGTTCACGAAAATTGTAGTAAAAGTTTATCAAGAAATGACTAAAAACACCACACTATCTAGTTCAGTTGTAGGTATCGCTTTCTCTAAGTAATTTCCCTAAACAAGAGGTTATCTTATTAGCATTGATTTACAATAAATCAACTTTGAAATGGAGCTGGAAGCTACATGTACTTGACATTTCTTACGTTCTCTGTTTTCTCTATCAACTACCTGGATGAACTTCTGTAAGGGTACGGGGAAACGTCGGAGTAGAGACCACAAGAGACTCTCTTATGCAACAGCAGAAGGGTGGGTTTATTTGGAGACCAGCATGCTGGGGCTCCCTCTATAGCAAAGAGAGATAGAGCCCTGAGAACCGCTTGAGCAGAGCTTATATACTTTTCTTGGAGAGGGCATGGAGGGAAGTTCATTGATGGGTCAGGGTGAGTGGGAAGTTTGCCTGCAACTGAGTGAGGGAGTGCATCCTGCAGTTTGGCAGTTGGGGACAGCACATTCTGGGGACAAGATTAGCAAAGAGTTCACAGTTGGGGACAACACATTCTGGGAACAAGATTTCAACAGTGTTTTGTTAATCATATAGAAAAACAACGTGACAAGTACCTATTTTATTAACCTTTCACTTCAAGTCATTTAGAAATCAGTGACATATACTTTCTTTTAACTCCCTGCAACAAAAAGATCAATCAATATGACAATCTCTTTTATAGGTAGATATCTAGATGTTTTCAGAAAAAGAAATAAAATTCCACATAGAAGGCAGTTCCAGCAGATTTTACTATGGGAAATTGGTACATGGTCTGTGGAAGTTTAAAAGGGAAAACTAAATGTAAATATTCAGGGATTTAAAAATACAATCTCTGAAGTTGTGCATACTGCTACTGTAAAGGTCTTAAATATAAAGGTCAGTTCAGGAGGGACAATTTCATGGGGAATTAAAAAAATCTCCCAATGTGTGTTTATATAATTTTATCTACATATACTTTTTTTTTTGGTTTTACTGGCTAATTTCTTGTAGGTCACGGGTGTGGGGTAGGGTGAAGAATGATATCCAAACAATTTTTCTTATCCTCTATGCTCTTTATTAATGTAGGGCATTAGATTGAATTATCATCATGGGCACCATTAGAATCCATTATTAAAAATCATAACTCATGAATGACACTTTGTGAAACAATATGTACTTGCTCCTCAGAATTTATATAATGCAGAATAGGAATTAGATCAACTGAATAGTAAACCCTCTGCTCTGCAATAATAATTACCATAATCATCATAATCACCTAGGGTATATTTAATAGAAAAATAATTTGAGTGTGAGTCTTCTTAGATTGCTTCAATACACATAAATGCCTGACTTTAAAAAAACTTGTTTAATGTAGTTTAAAAGTGGCCTGTTTTCTGTAAAAATTAGATTGAATTTTGGATAATCCATTCTATCAAAACTCAGTAAATTTCTTTGAAAAGATAAATTTTTACATACCTGAATCCAATCAGGATTTTTCAAATTGAGTAACGAATAGAGACACACATTAGATAAAAATACCTAACACTTATTAAATGCCTATAAGACTTTTACATGCATTAACTTATTTGGTTTAAACAACAACCTATAAGATAACCTATTATGCCCATTTTACAGAAAAAAGAATTGAAATTAATGCACAATATATAAATGCAAGTAGGGAAACATCAATGAATCCCTTTAATTTGCATAATGTACATTAACTTGTACATTAACTATTATGATTTAAGAAACAAAAAAAATTGACTCAGAAAATTTATCATGTAATAACTCTTATTTGTAGTGATACTTTGTTACCTGCTGATAATACCATATATTAGTAAACTGTCTTATTATCTTCAATGCCCAGACATTCGTGTCTTTGGTTCTAATAATTCATTGCACATGATTAATAGGCCAACACAGCTTTCATTAAAATTCCAAATCTCAGGGCCTTAAGAAGCTTAAAGTATTTAAATTTCAATAGAAAATCGGTGCTTCAGTTAAGCACAACTAATTTTAAAATCTAAATATAAACAACATAAAATAAATAAGTCTAGAGTCTTAAAAGAAGAACTTTTTTTTTTTTTGCTTTTACAATAAATGAAATGTTTTGCTGACTAACTTTAGGGATTCATTTCCTCAAATGAAAAAAAAATGGGCATGACCAAAACTAGGAAGAATGGTGTGATCATGAAAACCCTTATGCACATCAGGGAAACAATGATTCCTATTTAATCTCAATAGCACAAGCAATGATTAAAATTTTTAAATCCAATTTTCATGTTGCCCAGTAAATTGCTTAAAACACACACACACACACACAGACACACACACACAAACACACACACACACACACACAGTACAAGGTCAATTCATTCAGAAAAATATCTGAATGATTTCAGGTGCTTGTGGCAATGTGAATTTATTACTGTGAAATCTATGAGCTATCTGGCCTGGCACAGAGTTGTCCTCATATCCTTCCATGTGATATGGGTGCTTGGAGCCAAGGGAAAGATCAGAGGTCATTGTGCAGAACAGTTGGCCTAAGTCAGTGAGTTCCAAGTGTTCCCAGTGATGCTGGTCCAAGGACACTCTTTGGGAGAGGCTTGGCTCTTTCACCTAACATGCAGGGATGCCCTTACCCCTAACTGGTAGGTTTAAAATCTTAGCAAATGCACCAGGAAAAAGCCTCCCTCCTGTCTTGGAGATTCAGCACTCAATACAGCATTTAACATCTCTTTCAGTTCTGTTTTTTTGGGGCTGGGGTGTAGGGGGGCAGTTATCGGATATTGAACTCAGGGGCTTGACCACTGAGCCAGATCCCCAGCCCTATTTTATATTTTATTTAGAGACAGGGTCTCACTGAGTTTCTTGGTGCTTTGTTTTTTCTGAGGCTGTCTTTGAACTCACTATCCTCCTGCCTCAGCCTCCTGAGCTGCTGGGTTACAGGCGTGCACCACTGTGCCAGCTCTTTCAGTTCTTTTTATTTCACCTGTGCTTCTTCTAGCATAAAGGGGAAAGGGAAGACAAATTATTACCTCTTACGATATGTCAGAGCCTTCTAGTTATAAAATTCTTTAAAATAAAAAAGTCTGTTTTCCATTTAGGATTTTAAATTTTTTTTTCTTGGTAGTGGTTAGTTTCAATTCAAACCAATTTTTTTCTTATACAGGGTCTAATTTAGTCCTAAGCCAGATCTACAAAGCAACCCAAAGAGGATAAGATCTGATCCCTGTCCTGCTGCACCCCTCCCCTGACTCAGGCAATGGCAAGGCCCTACTGAGGTGGATGGCGCATGGCGTCCATTCTCTGGAGGAGGGCAGTATGTATCTGGGAATGGGCTGATTTGTTTTTGTATTCCTTTAATAAGTATAGTTTTGATTTCTCATATGACCATTAAGTATAAAGGAAAAATCATGACTTTAACAATTAATGCAACTACTTATATAGAATAGATTTGTTTGCTCTAAATGCAATGATTTAGCTGTGGAGTGTAAATTGTTAATGTCTAAAGAAAAACTTCCTGTATTCCTGTCAAGAAAGTTTTTGAGAAATTAAATTAAAATCTAGAGAAGAAAAATTAATGTTAAGAAGATAGATTAGTGCTTACTACTGGGCAATTTGTTCTTGTTCCTGTGCACAATGGTTTGTGCTCTTACTTTTGTTTAATTAAAAGTAATAACAAATCAACTACTTGCCGTAACCATGGCACCGGTTCCAGTCAGTAAGTAAAGAAAGAATAGTCAAGGTATAGGCCAATAGTTTGGGACATTTGTAACTATTATTAAAAGTTAACTAAGCAGAAACAGCTCAAAACAATACTCGAACTGAAAGTACAAATGTTTGCTTATGCTTAAGCCAAGATATATTCTTCTATCCTAATTGTAGCTACGTAATATTTTGTTTTGTTATAATAATAATTCCTGTTTTGTAACCACAAAGTAATGTAAGCCTGCCAAAATAAAAAGTATATATGATCAACTTCACAATTAAAGATTGGGATCAACACCTTCACTTTGGTGTCTGTGTTGTTTCTCCATCCCCTCTTTCACCAACTCCTCACAATCAGTTCGTCTCCTGAGAACCCCTGTTGGAGCTGGTCTCCAAAACTGTCCTTCAACCAACTTACAATCTAATGGGAAGATGAACTCAATATGTGCAGGAAACTTGGTAACAATTCTATGTAATCTACAAATTATCATTATTTTCCCTTAGTGTTTGCTTGGGAAGCTCTGAGAATAGAGCACATAATACTTGTCAAAGAACCTCATTCCATCTTGAATATGTGCTCCTCCAGGTCCTAGTTGGGCCTCTCAATTGTGTTCTAAACACTAGGGCAACACCTTTTGTAAATGTGCACTCAGTAAAAGTTTGAAGAATGAAGAAGGTCTGTCAAGTACATCCATAAAGTAGAGTTTTGAAAAGATTCTTTAAAGATGGTACTGTGTAGGACCTAAAGGATGTAACACAGACTTGACAGAGGCGAGAAGACATTTCTGTTCAGTGGTTCTGGTGCAGATATCTTGCTGAGAAAAATAAAGCCTCTGTGGGCATAAGTGAGGCAGCATAGCCCAGCGGCTTCTGAGGAACTCAGTGTCTCCTGTCTCCTAAACATATCCCTTATGGAGACCATCGGCTCAGTTCCCAGGGAACAAGCAGCTCTGCATCTTTCTTTCCCAATCAGTCATCTAAAAGTTAGGTGACCGAGAATGAAGTCACTTATGAGTGACCCCAAAATATAATGTTTCTAAAAAAGGGGGGTTGTGTATGAAGTAGATTACTCACAAGCTTCAGGGATTTATTACATTTAATAAATTGCTTGCAACTCCCCTCCCCAAGCATCCATGTGTTGTAAGATAAAGATGAAAACCCCTGATTAGTGAAAGAATACGTTTCTAAACATAACTTCTTCTACAATTATGATTTTTATTTAAACAGGTATTTTGGTAGGTCTACTGTTATGCTATATTGTATCATAATGGAAATGTGTCCCTATACTTTCTACCTAAAAATTATTTCTTTTTGTCCTGTTCATCAAAAGCAGAGGATTAACACTTAGCATTGTCTATTGTTTACCATAAGTAATTTTCCACACACATCATCTCACTTAAGGAATTTAGGCATCCCAGTGTTTCTGGTTATGTTTTGGGTTTTCTTCCAGTTCTGGAGGCATCATGCTAAATCCCTCAGGATTTGTGATAACCTCTGAAGTTATTTCTACTCTGGCAACACAAGTAGTATTGTGGAAACTTAGACACACATAGAAAAGGTGCTATGATAAGTCATTACATAAATGTAATCAAAATGGTAATGAAAATATATACAATATTCTGTAATATGTTTATAAGGTGTAGGTATATCCTGATTCTGGGATAGTGTTTTTGAAAATTGTGATGGTAAATAAACTACTTACCAGCAACTCTCACAGAGAGGTATAGATTTCTGGTTTTTGTGTGGCCCTTGCTGCTCCCATACTAGCACCTGGGCTGCAAAGAAAGCTTTTTGTAAAACTGGCTGTTGGTCACCATTCACCACAAAACGGACCTGTTATTCTGAAAGTTGCCTGTCGCATATCTGTGGCCTCATGAAAAAGTCAAAATCCTCTGATCTCTCACAATTCATTTTCCTATGATGGACATTTATAGAGGTCTGGGGCTGACCTGTTGGAAATATGCATCGTGCCATTCCTCTGCAGCTTCTCTGGGACTCCTCAGTGTGCAAACACAACTCAAGGGCAACAGCTTGAGTTCAACTGCAACAATGGAGAGCAGTTAATTCACTGTTGGATTAATTAATGTCTTGGCAATCACCTGTTCTCAGCATGCAGCGAGCAGATCAGTGTCATCTCTCTTCTGGGATATGGGTGAGCAAAGTTCAGAGTGAGATTTCTGCTAAGAAGTTGTGGGTGGCTGAAACCTCAAGACTGCCTTCCCTTCCCGCTAGGGAGAGAAGGGTCAGGGTGGGTGTACACTTATTGGTATGGATTTCGCACAGCATATGAAGTTTTTCATTCATGTTACATACCTTTGCCAGATGGACAGATATCAGAATCCACAATATTAAAAGCATCCCCACTATCTACAGCTGATTCACTCCTGCTAAGGGCTGATCCCTTACCAAAACCTGTATGACTTCGTGCCCCTTTATTTTATGATCCTGCTGATGCTCATGACCTGGTGAAGAAATTGTTTGCTATGGAGTTTAAAAGTAGGGGAAAAAAAGAGTCATCAAACAGCTATTTCGGGCACAGATGGAGAAAAGACAACAAGCTTGAAAGTCTTGTAGTATTTTACTGCACAAAAATAGAAATAAAAGTATTAGATAAAGAGGTAAGTCTCTAAAACTTAAAATTTCTCATAATACAATGGGTTTTCTTCATGCTTAGGAGAGACACATTAACAGTACTCCTAAAAAAAACTTAGAATGATTAGCCATCAGGGAAAGGCAAAGCTAAAGCACATTTGATGAAGCACTTCACACATTCCAGGGTCCTCACAATAAAAGGAATGATAATGAAGTGTTGTTAAGGGAGTAAGGAAATCAGAAGCTTTATTCACCACTCCTAATAATAAGGTAAGCTGGTTCCACTGGTCTGAAAATGATCTGGAACTTCTTCAGAAGTTAAATATGGAGTTAATGATCCACCTCTTAAACTTTTACTTACAAACTCAAGATGAATAAAAAAGTTGTCAACCAATGATTTGTACATGAATGTTCATATAATGTTCATATTATATATAATGTTCATATTATATATACGAATCTTATTCATATTTAGTCAAAAGTGAAAATGATCAGGCAGGTCTGTAATCTAGCTACTCAAGAAGCTGAGGCAGGAGGATCACAAATTCAGGGAAAACCTGGGCAAATTTGCAAGACCCTGTCTCAAAACAAAATTTTTAAAAGGGTTGGGCTTTGGCTTAATGGTAGAACATTGTTTAGTGTGCAAAAGGCTCCGGGTTCAATCTGCAGTACAACACCCACACAGACACAAAGTAAAAATTACTATCCAGTGGGAAATAAACAAAGAAATGTGGCATTTTCATAAGATGGAAATCAGTCACAATAAGGAGGAATAAACTAAAATACTAATACAAGCTACAATATAACTGAAAATTGCAAACATCCTAAGTGAAAGGAGTCAGATCCAAAAGGCGTATATGGTATTACTTCATTAAAAATATCCACAGAAACTCAAGTGTATACATAGGTCTTTCCACATGTGAAGAAGAAACACAGAAATGGTGTTTATTTAAAACTTAGAATCAAGATCCATTAGGAAAATGCAAGTCAAAGTCACATTGCACATAACACTTCACATTCACTAGTGTTCGCTAGAGCTGCAATATTGGGGAAAGGAGGTTGACTGCTTTGGGTATAGGCTTTTCTTGGAGAGAAAAATAATAAAAATATTCTGAAACACCTGTGGATTAGAGAACCCAGGTGAGGTCACAATGTGTCCCATACTTAGCACAGTGTGCTTCCCCTGGTTGGAGGGGCACCACAGTGTTCATGAGACACTGTGTATGGAGAGAGCGCTCTTGTAATTGCTGCTGAAGAGTTCACATATTTCTACAACTAAGATATTTCCTAGAATGAAACCATCATCTAGTTCTAATCTCACTATACAGTCTGTCTCTAAGCAAGCTTCCTCAGGGAACTCTGGACCTCGTTGCTTCTCAGGCTGTGAATGATGGGCTTCAACATGGGGGTCATTACAAAGAAGAGCACAGAGACTAGGGTGTCCGTGTCCAGCTTTCTATGGGCCTTTCATAGTGGAAGTTGGCTGTTCCATAGTGGAAGTTGGCTGTTCCACCACGAAAGTGAGGAGGGACGCACAGGTGGAGAAGGCCTTCCTCCTGCCCTGGGCAGAGGGAATCCCCAGGATGTCCGCCATGGTGAGTGCGTAGGAGCCTGCAGTGAAGAGGCAGGGGCTCAGGCCTATAGTTGCACTGACAACGTGGAGCACAGACTCGTTGACAGAGGTGTCTGAGCAGGAGAGCTTCAGGAGCAATGGGTTGTCACAGAGAAAGTGGCTTAACTGGTGGGGCCCACACAGAGTGAGTGTGATGGCCACCACCGTGTGTGTGACCAAATTCACCAGCCCACACAACCAGGACCCAGTCACCAGGCTAACACAGTCCTGGATAACACAGTCATACGTGCCACACAGCCAGTAAGAAGCCTTCTGTGCCAGCACTTGTCACCAAGAATAAGATCTGAGAAAGGTTGCCCTCATAAGAAATGGCCTTCTTCTCCCAGAAGAAGTTTAAAAGCAGTACTGGGAGGGTGGTGGATGTGTAGCAGACATCCAAGAAGCTCAAATTGCTGAGGAAAAAGTACATTAAAGTATGGAGAGCAGGACTGACTTTAGTGGCCACTATTATGAGCATGTTCCCCAGGACAGTGGTCAGTTAAATGACCAGAAAGAGCAGGAAGAACCAGCCCTGTAGGTTGGAGTTGTTGGAAAATCCCAAAAAGATAAATTCAGTGACAAATGATTGATTGCTCATTTCCAATGTTGTCATAGCTACAAAACAGAGAAATAGAGACCATGATGAAAATGGACTGAGAGCACCGCAAACAGGCTTGTTAATCTGCAGCAACATGGCAAATAATATCGAATGAAAAGCAGCCTGGAGACAGATAACCTGTGGGACTGGTCTCAGGGAATCAGACCCATGGAGCCACACACGTTTGCAGGAGTGATTGTGGGTGGGAGTAACCAGAGAATTGCTAGAAGCCAACAGAAAGCCATTCGACCTCAACATGGTGTGAAGTCATTTCTCACTGTCTCAGTAATCTCTGTCTCCTGTTATCCCTTTATGTAAACATAGGATTTTTGGAGAAGTTCATTTTCATTGCAAATGTTAAGAAAAAAATTTACAAAGCAGAGTCATCATCTGCAGAAGAAGTTGGTGTTGCCTTCAGTGTTTTCCAATGAAGAGTTTTTCTCATTTTACATCAATCTTGATCTTTGTGTTTGTAAAGGCAGAAGTTAACTATTCCTGTACAATGCTGAAATTTTCAGGGCCAGAGCAAAATAGAAGAAAAAAGTTGATGAAGTGGGGTTGGACTGGCTATCTTAAGTATACAGGGAAGATCAGTGGAGTAGAAGAAGAATGAGAGGGCGGAGAGGTTTGGGAAATGAGGAAATGTGAAAAGTCTTTACGCAGATAATGTTATGTGAACATGGAAGTCTAAAACAGGGGACTTCACCTATATGTATATGTAGAAAGCACCAGTCAGAAATTAACAGATAAATGACCCCAAAAAAAATCAGTAGAGAAAGGAGAATGGGGCCGGGAAAGGGAGAGAGATGAGGGGGTGGGGACTGAATGGAGTAAATCAGATTCCATGCACGTAGGATCTTTTCCAAATCAACGCAACTTCTATGTATAACTATTATGCTCTAATAAAAAATTTAAGAAGATGACATGATCCTATCAGCAAAGAGTGAGATTTGAATTCTTCTTGACCTATATGTATACGTTTAATTTCTTTCTTTTGTCCAATGGCTCTGGCAATTTCAAGGATGAAGTTGAATAGAAGTGGTTAAAGAGGGGGCACCCTGTCTTCTTCCAGTTTTTAGAGTGAATGCTTTCAACCTTTCTCCACTTAGAATGATGCTGCCTTGGGTTTAGCATAGATAGCTTTTACAATGCTTTTACAAAGTTTCTTCTTTCCCTAGTGTTTCTACTGTTTTGAGAGGTAGGGGTGCTATATTTTGTTAAATGCTTTTTCTGCATCTATTGAGATGATCAATAAACTTACATCTCTCTTAAATAAACTTAATCTCTCCCCTTTGGCTAAACATTCAGATCATCTCCAGTCCTATAAATATTTTAATGAACATTTTTCTACATAAACATATGTGACCATTTCGAATTATCTCTTCAGAAAAAAATTTAAATCTGACATAAAAGAATTTGTTGTGCAGTTTCTTTTTAAAACTAGCTCATGGGAGAAATTATATTAAGTGAAATAAGCCAGACACATAAAGAGAAATAGCAGTTTTTCACTTCTTTGTGGAAGCTAAAATGTTGATCTCAGAGAAGTAGGGAGTAGAGCGGTGGTTATTGGAGCCTGGGAGAGAATCCCAAAAATCATTGTGAGTCTGATTTCTTCAAGACACATGTGAAGACTTCCTGAAACATGCCCTCTGAGTGTGGTCTTTAAAAAAATTTAGAGTGGACTTCTAACAGGATCCTTAGAAAATCTCTCTTCTCTCCTCAGTGGGCAGCAGGAGGTCCATGGGTCTGGCTGCTAGGAGCTAGCTGAGGTGTGCAAATGGGCAAGACCAGGACGGCTGTAGTATCTCAATAATCACAAGTAGACCACATTCTAGGTGAGGGCAGGCTGCAAACAGGCCATCCAGAAGGAAATGGCTTAAGCTATGAAAATGACAGAATCTGTGGATTTAGGAAATGGTTGTGGGTCCAATCCACTCATAACACCTACTCCCTGGGTCCGTCCACAGTTGCCACAGTTACCACAGGCCTGAACAGAACAACCCAAAGGGGGAGATGCACTCTGGCCTCCTGGCTTGGAGGTTTGGTCTGGGGCCAGCTGACCAATTGCTGCCAGCCTGAGATGAGGTGGGACGCCGAGGTGGAAGAGAACAAGGGGGGAAGTGTTCCTAGCTCATGGCAGCCAGAAGGTTGGTGCGTGTGAGGGGACAGGAGGAGACAGTTCGCAGGGGACAAGATGTGTTTCCCCAGGGCATGTCCCCAGCCACACTCCACCTGCCCACACTCCTCTCAGTACAGTGGGCCTTTCAGATAATTAACACACAAAATGGATGGATCCACAGATTAGGTAACAAGTTTCACAGTCTAATCATTTCACCTCTGAACACTGCTACTTTAGCTGACCCTGAGCTTTTGGTGGGGGGATACCTTAATTCTAAGCCATAATAATCTCTACAGTCCATGTGCTTGGTTAGAATACCTTCATGGAGTCAGAAAGAGTAATCAGGTGCCAAAACATGATTAAAAGGAAATATCTGGTAACTGAAGATGTGACATTTGGAGCTTGGGGAAAAGCTCTGAAGTGGAGCCCTGGGTGGAGCACTTTAAAGTCTTGGTGACAAGGACACAAGAGGGCACCTGGTCTGTGCGGTAGCTGAGTGGCAGTGGGATCACTCATTAAAACATAAATAAAAATTAGAAGGAGCGTGTCTGGGGAGAGGAAAGAATGAACGGAGGTTGGGCTTGGAGTCTGGGTACCTGCAGGGTCTCCCCAAGAAGATTCCAGGAGGCAGCGGGACAGGTTCCCAGGAGATAGGCCTGGAAGTCATGGCTTAGAGTGACTGTGAAAGTCACAGGTGCTCACAAAGCCAAAAGAGAGCAGGGTGAGGAGAGAGGGCCTGATGGACTGTGCGGAAAAGAAGGTGTCCAGAAGGAGGCTTACCAGATATCAGCAATCATTCTGCACCACAGTGTCAAAGCTCTGCTCTCTGTACCAGGCCTTCTGCACCCCAGTCTAAAACCTCTGGTCTTTATAACAGTTTTTCTGCACCCCAGTATACAATCTCTGCTCCCTGCAGCAATCCTTCTCCACCCCAGTCTCCAAGTTCTGCTCTCTGAAACACTCTTTCTGAACCCGAGTCTAGAACATCTGGTGTCTGCAACAGTCCTTCTACACCTCAGTCTCTAAACTCTGCTCTCTATAATATCCTCTGCACACCAGTCTCCAAACTGAGATATCTGTAACAGGCCTTCTTCACCCCAGTCTCCAACCTCTGTTCCCTGCAAGAAAACTTCTGCACCCCAGTCTCCAAGTTCTGCTTTCTGAAAGAGTCCTTCTGCACCCCACTCTCGAACATCTGCTCTCAGCAATAGTCCTTCTTCACCTAAGTCTGAAAACTCTGCTCTCTGCTACAATCATTCTGCCACCCAGTCTCCAACCTCTGCTCTCTGTAACAGTCCTTTTGCACCTCAGTCTGAAAACTCTGCTCACTATAATATTGTTCTGCACACCAGTCTCCAAATTGTGATATCTGTAACAGGCCTTCTGCACCCCAGTCTCCAACATCTGTTCTCTGCAACAATCCTTATTCTCCCCAGGCTCCAACCTCTGCTCTCTGAAACGGTCCTTCTACACCCCAGTTTCCAAAATCTTCTCTCTGTAGCAGTCTTTCTGCACTTCAGCCTCGAAACTCTGCTCTCTGAAACAGTCCTTCTGCAACCCTGTCTCCAATCTCGGCTCTCAGTAACAGTTCTTGTTCACCCCAATCTCCAAACTCTGCTCTCTGTAACACTCCTTCTGCACCCTAGTCTCCACCCTCTACTCTCTGTCAAAGTCTTTCAGCAACTCAGTACCCAAGCTCTGCTCTCTGTAAGATCCTTCTGCAACCCATTACGAAACACTTCTCTCTGTAAGAGTCTTCTGCACCCCAGTCTCCAAACTCTGCTCTCTGTAACAGGCCTTCTGCACCCCAGTCTCCAAACTATGCTCTTTGTAACAGGCCTTCTGCACCCCAGTCTCCAACATCTGCTCTCTGCAAGGATCCTTCTTCTACCCAGTCTCCAAACTCTGCTCTCTGTAAAAGTCCTTTTGTATCGCAGTCTCCAACCTCTTCTCTTTGTAACGGTCCATCTGCTCTCAATTTCCAACCTCTGCTTTCTGTAACAGTCCTTCTGCACCTCAGTCTCCCAACTCTTCTCTCTGCAACGATCTTTCTACACCTCAGTCTCCAACCTCTGCTATCTGTAAAAATCATTCTGCACCTCAGTCTCCATACTTTGCTCTCTGTAATTGTAATACTGCACCCCAGTCTCCAATCTCTGCTCTCTGTAACAATCCTTCTGCACATCTCTCTCCAACGTCTGCTCTCTGTAATAGTCCTTCTGCACCCCAGGCTCCCACACCTGCTCTCTGCAACGGTCCTTCTGCACCCCAGTCTCCAAACTCTACTCTCTGTAACAGTCCTTCTGTACGGCAGTCTCAAACCTCTTCTCTTTATAACGGTCCTTCTGCACCCCAAATTCCAACCTCTGCTCTATGTAACAGTCCTTCTATGCCTCAATCTGAAACTTCTGCTCTCTGCAACAATCCTTCTAAACAACAGTCTCCAAACTGTGCTATCAGTAACAATCCTTCGGAACTCCAGTCTCCAACATCTGTTCTCTATAACACGTTTTCTGCAACCAGTCTCTGTACTCTACTCTCTGTAACAGGCCTTATGCACCCCATCTCAAAACTCTTCTCTCTGCAAAAGTCTTTCTACACCACAGTCTCCAACCTCTGCTCTCTGCATCGATCCATCTGCATCCCAGTCTCCAACGTCTGCTCTCTGTAATATCCTTCTGCACCCCATTCTCCAAACTTTGCTCTCTGTAACAGTCATTCTGCACCTCAGTCTCCAACCTCATCACTCTGCAACGGACCTTGTGCAATCCATTATCCAACCTCTGTTCTCTGCAGCTGTCCTTTTGCACCCCAGGCTACACACTCTGCTCTCAGTAACAGTCATTCTGCACCCCAGTCTCCAAACTCTACTTTCCTTATCAGTGTTTTTGCACCCTAGTCTAAATCCTCTGCTCTCTGTAACAGTCCTTCTGCACCCCAGTCTCCAAACTCTGCTCTCTGTAACAGTCCTTCTGTTCGGCAATCTCCAAACTCTTCTCTCTATAAAGGTCCTTCTACTCCTCAATTTCCAAACTCTGCTCTCTGTAACAGTCCTTCTCAACCTCAATCTGAAATTTCTGCTCTCTGCAACAATTCTTCTAAACCCCAGTCTCCAAACTGTGCTATCTGTAAAAATCCTTCTGCACCCAGTCTCCAACATCTGCTTTCTGTAACAGGTTTTCTGCAACCCAGTCTCCAAACTCTGCTCTCTGCTACAGTCCTCTGCACCCCAGTCTTCAACCTCCGCTCTCTTCAACATTTCTTCTGCACCCCAGTCTCCAACCTGTGCTCTCTGTAACTATCCTACTGCACCCCGGTCTCCAAACGATGCTCTCTGTAGCGATCCTTCTGCACCTAAGTTTCCAACCTCTGCTCTCCGCAACAGTCCTTCTGTACCCCAGTCTCAAAATTCTGCTCTGTGCAAAAGCCCTTCTACACACAAGTCTTCAACATCTACTCTCTGCAACGATCCTTCCGAATCCCAGTCTCAAACGTCTGCTCTCTGCAACAGTCATTCTACACCCCAGTCTCCAAACTCTGCTCTCTGCTACAGTCCTCTGCACCCCAGTCTTCAACCTCTGCTCTCTTCAACATTTCTTCTGCACCCCAGTCTCCAACCTGTGCTCTCTGTAACTATCCTAGTGCACCCTGGTCTCCAAACTATGCTCTCTGTAGCGATCCTTCTGCACCCCAGTCTCCAACGTCTGTTCTCTGCAACAGTCATTCTGACCCCAGTCTCCAACCTCTGCTCTCTGTAACATCCTTCTCCACCCCAGTTTCCAAACTCTGCTCTAGGTGACATTCCTTCTGCACCCCAGTCTCCACACTCTGCTCTTTCTAACAGTACTTCTGTACTGCACTCTCCAATCTCTGCTCACTGCAACATTTCTTCTGCACCCCAGTCTCCAAACTGTGCTCTCTGTAACTGTCTTTCTGACCCCAGTCTCCAACCTCTGCTCTCTAACTATCGTTCTGCACCTCAGTCTCCAACCTCTGCTTTCTGCAACGATCCTTCTGAACCACAGTGTCCAAACTCTGCATTCTGTAACAGTCCTTCTACATCTAGTCTCCAACTTTTCTCTCTTTAACAATCCTTCTGCACCTCAGTCTCCAACCTCTCCTCTCTGTAACAGTCCTTCTGCACCTCAGTCTCAAACCTCTGCTCTCTGTAACAGGCTTACTGCACCCCAGTCTCCAAAGTCTGCTCTCTGTAACAGTCCTTCCCAGCCTCAATCTGAAATTTCTGCTCTCTGCAACAATTCTTCTAAACCCCAGTCTCCAAACTTTGCTATCTGTAAAATCCTTCTGCACCCCAGTCTCCAATATCTGCTTTCTGTAACAGGTTTTCTGCAACCCAGTCTCCAAACTCTGCTCTCTGTAACAGGCTTTCTGCACCCCAGTCTCCAACCTCTGCTCTCTGCAACGATCCTTCTGCATCCCAGTCTCCAAAGTCGGCTCTCTATAACATCCTTCTGCACCCTGTTTTCCAAACTTTGCTCTCTGTAACAGTCATTCTGCACCTCAGTCTCCAACCTCATCCTTCTGCAACGGCCTTTCTGCACCCCAGTATCCAACCTCTGTTCTCTGCAGCAGTCCTTCTGCATCCTAGGTTACAAACTCTGCTCTCTGTAACAATCCTTCTGCACCCCAGTCTCCAAACTCTACTTTCCGTATCAGTTATTCTGCACCCCCAGTCTGAAACCTCTGCCGTCTGTATCAGTCCTTCTACACCCAGTCTCAAACTTCTGCTCTGTTAAAAAGCCCTTCTACACACAGTCTCCAACATCTACTCTCTGCAACGATCCTTCTGCATCCCAGTCTCAAACGTCTGCTCTCTGTAACAGTCATTTTACACCCCAGTATCCAAACTCTGCTCTCTGCTACAGTCCTTCTGCACCCCAGTCTTCAACCTCCGCTCTCTTCAACATTTCTTCTGCACCCCCAGTCTCCAACCTGTGCTCTCT
>NW_027522800.1:0-76888 GCF_052094955.1 Ictidomys tridecemlineatus | reverse complement strand
CTGGAGACTGGGGTGTATAAAAACTGTAGCCGAGAGCACAGGTTCACATTGGGGTGCAGAAGGACTGTTGCAGAGAGCAGAGGTTGGGACTGGGTTACATTACGACTGTTACAGAGGCAGAGGTCGGAGATTTGGTGCAGAAGGACTGTTGCAGAAAGCAGAGTTTGTAGACTGAGGTGCAGAAAGACTCTTACAGAGAGCAGATATTGTAAATTGTGGTGCAGATGGAGTCATACAGTAAGCAGAGTTTGGAAACTGGGGTTCGGAAGGACTGTTGCAGAGAGCAGAGTTTGTAGACTGAGGTGAAGAAGCACTATTACAGAGAGCAGAGGTTGGAGAATGGGGTGCAAAAGGCCTGTTACAGAGAGCAGAGGTTGGAGACTGGGGTGCAGAAGGACTGTTACAGAGAGCAGAGTTTTGAGACTGTGGTGCAGAAGGATCCTTGCAGAGAACAAAGTTTTCAGACTGAGGTGCAGAAGGTCTGTTGAGAGAGCAGAGTTTGGAGACTAAGGTGTAAAAAGAGTGTTACAGAGAGCAGAGATTGGAGACATGGGTGCAGAAGAACCGTTGCAGAGAGCAGATGTTGGAGACTGGGGTGGAGAAGGACTGTTACAGAAAGCATACGTTGGAGACTGAGGTGCAGAAGGATTGTTACAGAGAGCAGAGGTTGGAGACTGGGGTGCAGAAGGACCATCACAGAGAGCAAAGGTTGGAGACTGAGGTGCAGAAGGACTTTTAAAGTGAGCAGAGTTTGAATACTGTTGGTGCAGAAGAACTGCTACAAAGAGCAGAGTTTGGAGACTGGGATAAACAATGATCTTCCAGAGAGCAGAGTCTGGAGACTAGGGTGCAGAAGGACTGTTGCAGAGAGCAGAAGTTGGAGTCTGAGGTGCAGAAGAATCGTTGAAGAGAGAAAAGTTTGGAGACTGGGGTGCAGAAAGACTGTTACATTAAGCAGATGCTGGCAATTGGGGAGCAGAAGGACTGTTACAAAGAGAAGAGGTTAGAGACTATGATACAAAAAGACTGTTACAGAGAGCAGAGGTTGTAGACTGGGTAGAAGAAGGATCCTATCAGAGAGCAGATGTTGGAGACTAGGGTGCAGAAGGAATGTTACAGAGAGCAGAGGTTGGAGACTGGTTAGAATAAGGATCCTTTCAGAGAGCAGATGTTGGAGACTAGGGTGCAGAAGGACTGTTACAGAGAGCAGAGGTTGGAGACTGAGTTGCCGATGGATCGTTACAGAGAGCAGAGGTTGGAGACTGAGTTGCCGATGGATCGTTACAGAGAGCAGAGTTTGGAGAATGAGGTGAAGAAGGACTGTTACAGAGAGCAGAGGTTGAAAACTGGGTGCAGAAAAACCGTTGCAGAGAGCAGAGCTTGAGCTTGGGGAGAAGAAGAATTGTTGCAGAGGGCAGATGTTGGAGACTATGGTGCAGAATGACTGTTACAGAGAGCAGAGGTTGGAGACTGAGATGCAGAAGGATCGTTTCAGAGAGTAGAGGTTGGAGACTGGGGTGCAACAGGACCGTTACAGATTGCAGAGGTTGAATACTGAGGTGCAAAACGACTTTTACAGAGAGGAGAGGTTGGAGACTGGGTTGTCAACGGATTCTTACAGAGAGCAGAGGATGGAGATTGGGGTTCAGAAAAAGTGTTAAAGAGAGCAGAGCTTGGAGATTGGGGTTCAGAAGAACTGTTACAGAGAGCAGAGGTTAAAGACTGTGGTGCCGAGGGATCATTGCAGAGAGCAGAGGTTGGAGACTGAGTTGCAGAAGGATTTTACAGATAACAGATTTTGGACTCTGATGTGCAGAAGGACTGTTACAGAGAGCAGAGCTTGGAGTATGGGGTGCAGAAGGACTGTTGCAGAGAGCAGAGTTTGGAGACTGGGGTGCAGAATGATTTTTGCAGAGAGCAGACGTTGGAGACTGTTGTGCAGAAAAACTGTTTCAGAGAGCAGAGGTTGGAGACTGAGTTGCAGAAGGACAGTTACAGAGAGGTATGGTTGGAGACTGGGGTGCAGAAGAAATGTTGCAGAGAACAGAGTTTGGAGACTTGGGTGCATAAAGACTGATGCAGAGAGCAGAGTTTGGAGAATGTGGTGCAGAAGGACTGATACAGAGAGCAGAGGTTGGATGCTGGGGTGCAGAAGGATCCTTGAAGAGAGCAGAGTTTGTAAACTATGGTCCAGAAGGATCGTTACACAGAATAGAGTTTGGTTCCTGGGGTGTAAAAAGACTGCTGCAGATAACAGAGGTTGGAGACTGAGGTGCAAAAAGACTGATACAGAGAGCAGAGGTTGGAGACTGGGGTACAGAAGAACTGATACACAAAGCAGAGGTTGGAGACTGGGGTTCAGAAGGACCGTTACAAGGAGCAGAGTTTGGAGACTGCAGTAGAGAAGAACTTTTACAGAGAGCAAATTTTGGAGACCGGGGTGCAGAAGGACTGTTGCAGAGAACAGAGTGTGGAGACTGGGGTGCAGAAAAGCCGTTGCAGAGAGAAGAGGTTTTAGACTGAGGTGCAGAAGGATTGTTACAGAGAGCAGAGGTTGGAGACTGGGGTCCAGAAGGGACTGTTGCAAAGAGCAGAGTTCGGAGACTGAGGTGAAGAAGGATCGTTGCAGGGAGAAGAGGTTGGATACTGGGGTGCACACGGGCCATTGTAGAGAGATATGCTTGGAGACTGAAGTAGAGAATGATTGTTACAGAGAGCAAAGATTGGAGAACGGGGTGCAGAATGATCTTACAGAGAGCAGAAGTTGGAGACTAGGATGCAGAAGGATTGTTGCAGAGAGCAGAGGTTTAAGACTGGGATGTAGAAGGACTTTTTCAGAGAGCAGAGGTTGGAGACTGGGGTGCAGAAGGCATGTTACAGAGAGCAGAGTTTGGAGAGTGGGTTGCAGAAAACCTGTTACAGAAAGTAGATGTTGGAAACTGGGGTTTAGAAGGATAGTCGGAGAGAGCAGAAGTTTCAGATTGAGGCTTAGAAGGACTGTTACAGAGATCAGAGGTTGAAATTTGGGGTGCAGAAGGACCGTTATAGAGAGAAGAGGTTGTAGATTGCCGAACAGAAGGACTGTTACAGAGAGCAGAGTTTGGGAGACTGGGGTGCAGAAAGACCATTGCAGAGACCAGATGTGGAAGACTAGGGTGCATAAGGATCGTTGCAGGGAGCAGAGGTTGAAGACTGAGGTGCAGAAGGATCGCTACAGAGAACAGAGTTTGAGGACCGGGGTTCAGTAGGTTGTTTCAGAGAGCACATGTTGAAGACTGGGGTGCAGATGAAATGTTGCAGAGAGAAGAGGTTGGAGACTGGGGTGCAGAAGGACTGTAGCAGAGAGCAGAGGATGGAGACTGGGGTGTAAAAGGACTGTTGCAGAGAGCAGACCTTGGAGACTGAGGTGCAGAATTACTGTTACAGAGAGCAGAGGTTTTAGACTGGGGTGCAGAATAACTGATACTGAAAGTAGAGTTTGGAGACTGGGGTGCTGAAGGACTGTTACTGAGAGCAGAGTGGGTAGCCTTGGGTGCAGAAGAACAGCTGCAGAAAACAGAGGTTGGATACTGGGGTGCACAAGTGCCGTTGCAGAGTGATGAGGTTGGAGACTGAGGTGCAGAATGACTGTTACAGAGAGCAAAGTTTGGATAACGGTGTGCAGAAGGATCTTACAGAGAGCAGACATTGGAGACTGGGATGCAGAAGGATTGTTGCAGAGAACATAGGTTGGAGACTGGGGTGTAGAAGGACTTTTGCAGAAAGCAGAGGTTGAAGACTGGAGTGCAGAATGCCTGTTACAGAGAGCAGAGTTTAGAGACTGGGTTGCAGAAAACATGTTACAGAGAGCAATGTTGGAGACTGGGGTGCAGAAGGATTGTTACTGATGGCACAGTTTGGAGACTGTTTAGAAGGATAGTTGCAGAGAGCAGAAGTTTCAGACTGAGGCTTAGAAGGACTGTTACAGACAGCAGAGGTTGGAAATTTGGGTACAGAAGAACCGTTATAGAGAGAAGAGGTTGGAGACTTCCATACTAAGGACTGTTACAGAGAGCAGAGTTTGGAGACTGGGGAGCAGAAGGACCGTTGCAGAGATCAGATGTGGGAGACAGGGGTGCAGAAGGACTATTACAAAAAGCAGACGTTGTATACAGAGGTGCAGAAGTATTGTTACAGAGAGCAGATTTGGAGACTAGGGTGCTGAAGGAGTGTTACAGAGACCAGAGGTTGGAAATTGAGTTGCAGAAAGATTTTTACAAAGAGCAGAGGTTAGAGACTGAGATGCAGAAGGCCTGTTACAAAGAGCAGAGTTTGAAGATTGGGGTTCAGAAGTATCGTTTCAGAGAGCAGAGGTTGGAGACTGAGGTGCAGAAGGATCTTACAGAGAGCAGAGGTTGGATACTGGGGTGCAGAAGGACAGTTACAGAGAGCATAGGTTGGATACTTGGGTGCAGAAGAAATGTTGCAGAGAGCATATATTTGGGACTGGGGTGCAGAAGGACTGTTACAGAGAGCAGAGTTTGGAGACTTAGGTCCAGAAGGACTGTTACAGAGAGCAGAGGTTGGATTCTGGTTGCGGAATGACTGATACACAAAGCAGAGTTTGGAGACTGGGGTGCAGAAGGACCGTTACAGAGAGCACAGTTTGAAGTCTTAGGTATAGAAGGACTGTTACAGAGAGCAGAGGTTGGAGACTGGGGTGCAGAAGAACCGTTACAGAGAGCAGAGGTTGGAGACTGGGGTGCAGAATGACTGTTACAGAGAGCAGATTTTGGAGACTGGTGTGCAGAAGGATATTATGGAGATCACAGTTTGGAGACTGAGGTGCAGAAGGACAGAGAGCTGAGGTTGGAGTCTGGGTTGCAGAATGATTGTTGCAGAGAGCAGAGTTTTCAGCATTTAGGTGCAGAAGGACTGTTGCAGAGAGCAGATGTTCTAGAGTGAGGTGCAGAAGGACTCTTTCAGAGAGCAGAACTTGGAGAATGGGGTGCAGAAGTTTTCTTGCATGGAGCAGAGGTTGGAGACTGGGGTGTAGAATGATTTTTGCAGAGAGCAGAGTTTTCAGACTGAGGTGCAGAAGGACTGTTGCAGAGAGCAGATGTTCGAGACTGGGGTGCAGAAAGAGTGTTCCGGAGAGCAGAACATGGAGACTGGGATGGAGAAGGATTGTTGCAGGGAGCAGAGGTTGTAGACTGGGGTTGCAGAAGGACTGTTATAGAGAGCAGAAGTTTTAGACTGGGGTGCAGAAAACCTAGTATAGAGAGCAGAGCTTTGACACTGTGGTGCAGAATGATTGCTGATAGCTGGTGAGCCTCCATCTGGGACACCTTCTTTTCCGCACAGTCCATCAGGCCTTCTCTCCTCACACTGCTCTCTTTTGGCTTTATGAGCACCTGTGACTTCCACAGTCACTCTAAGCCATGACTCCCAGGCCTATCTCCTTGGAACCTGTCCCGCTGCCTCCTAGAATCTCCTTGGGGAGACCACGCAGGTACCCAGACTCCAGGCCCAACATCCTTTCCTCCTTTCCTCTCCCAAGACATGCTCCTTCTCATTTTTTTATGTTTTAATGAGTGATCCCACTGCCACTCAGCTAAACCACAGACCAGGTGCCTTCTTGTGTCCTCGTCACCAGGATTTTAAAGTGCTCCACCCAGGGCTCCTCTTCAGAGCTTTTCCCAAGCTCCAAATGTCACATCTTCAGTTACAAGATATTTCCTTTTAATCTTGTTTTGGCACCCGATTACTCTCCCAGACTACATGAAGGTATTCTAAAAAAAAGCACATGGACTGTAGGGACTATTATGGCTAAGAAATAAGGTATCCCCCCACCAAAAGCTCAGGGTCAGCCAAAGGAGCAGTGTTCAGATGTGAAATGATTAGACTGTGAGACTTGTGACCTAATCTGTGGATCCATCCATTTTGTGGGTTAATTATCTGAAAGGCCCACTGTACTGAGAGGAGTGTGGGCAGGTGGAGTGTGGCCGGGGACATACCCTGGGGAATCACATCTTGTCCCCTGCGAACTGTCTCCTCCTGTCCCCTCCCCCTCCCCAACCTTCTGGCTGCCATGAGCTTGGGACGCTTCCCCCCTTGTTCTCTTCCACCTCAGTGTTTCTCCTCATCTCAGGCCGGCAGCAATGGGTCAGCTGGCCCCAGACCCAACCTCCAAGCCAGGAGGCCAGAGTGCATCTCCCCCTTTGGGTTGTTCTGGTCAGGCCTGTGGTAACTGTGGCAACCGTGGACTGACACAGGGAGTAGGTTTTATGAGTGAATTGGACCCACAACCGTTTTCTAAATCCACAGATTCTGTCATTTTCAGAGCTCAAGCCATTTCCTTCTGGATGGCCTGTTTCCAGCCTGCGCTCAACTAGAATGCGGTGTACTAGTGATTAGTGAGATTCTCCAGCCTTCCTGGTCCTGCCCATTTGCACACCACAGGTAGCTCCTAGGCAGCCAGACCCATGAACCTCCTGCTGCCCACTGAGAAGAGAAGAGAGATTTTTTGAGGACCCTGTTAGAAGTCCACTCTTATTTTTTTTTTAAAGACCATATTCAGAGGGCATGTTTCAGGCAGTCCTTCACATGCGTCTTTGAGAAATCAGACTCACAATGATTTTTGTGATTCTCTCCCAGGCTTCAATAACCACCGCTCTACTCCCTACTTCTCTGAGATCAACTTTTTAGCTTCCACTAACAAGTGAAAAATTGCTATTTCTCTTTAAGTGTTTTGCTTATTTCACTTAATATGATGTCTCCCATGAGCTACTTTTAAATAGAAACTGCACAACAAATTCATTTATGTCAGACTTAAATTTTATTCTGAAGAGATAATTCGAAATGGTCACATATATTTATGTAGAAAAATGTTCATTAAAATATTTATAGGACTGGAGATGATCTGAATATTTAGCCAAAGGGGAGAGATTAAGTTTATTTAAGAGAGATGTAAGTTTATTGATCATCTCAATAGATGCAGAAAAAGCATTTAACAAAATATAGCACCTCTACCTGTCAAAACAGTAGAAACACTAGGGACAGAAGGAACTTTGTAAAAGCATTGTAAAAGCTATCTATGCTAAACCCAAGGCAGCATCATTCTAAGTGGAGAAAGGGTGAAAGCATTCACTCTAAAAACTGGAAGAATTCAGGGTGCCCCCTCTTTCACTACTTCTATTCAACTTCATCCTTGAAATTGCCAGAGCCATTGGACAAAAGAGAGAAATTAAAGGTATACAAATAGGTCATGAAGAATTCAAATCTCACTCTTTGCTGATAGGATCATGTCATCTTCTCAAATTTTTTATTAGAGCATAATAGTTATACATAGAAGTTGGGTTGATTTGGAAAAGATCCTACGTGCATGGAATCTGATTTACTCCATTCAGTCACCACCCCCCATCTCCCTCCCCTTCCCGCCCCCATTCTCATTCCTGTACTGAACTTTCTTTGGGTCATTTATCTTTTAATTTCTGACTGGTGCATTCTACATATACATACAGGTGCAATCCCCTGTGGTAGACTTCTATGTGCACATAAAATGATCTGCGTTAAGACCTTTAACATTCCCTCGCTTCACAAACCTCTATGCCCTCTAATTCTTCTTCTACTCCACTGATCTTCCCTGTATACTTAAGATAGCCAGTCCAAACCCACTTCATCAACTTCTTTCCTCTATTTTGCTCTGGCCCTGATAATTTTAGCATTGTACAGGAATAGTTAACTTCTGCCTTTCCGAACACAGAGATCAAGATTGATGTAAAATGAGAAAAACTCTACATTGGAAAACACTGAAGGCAACACCGACTGCTTCTGCAGATGATGACTCTGCTTTGTAAATTTTTTTCTTAACATTTGCAATGAAAATGAACTTCTCCAAAAATCCTATGTTTACATAAAAGGACAACAGGAGACAGAGATTACTGAGACAGTGAGAAATGACTTCACACCATGATGAGGTCGAATGGCTTTCTGTTGGCTTCTAGCAATTCTCTGGTTACTCCCACCCATCATCACCCCTGCAAATGTGTGCGGCTCCATGGGTCTGATTCGCTGAGACCAGTCCCACAGGTTATCATTTTCCAGGCTGCTTTTCATTCGATATTATTTGCCATGTTGCTGCAGATTAACAAGCCTGTGTGGGGTGCTCAGAGTCCATTCTCATCATGGTCTCTTTTTCTCTGTTTTGTAGCTATGACAACATTGGAAATAAGCAATCAATCATTTGTCACTGAATTCATCTTCTTGAGATTTTCCAACCACTCCAACCTATAGGGCTGGTTCTTTTTACTCCTTCTGGTCATTTACCTGACCACTCTCCTGGGGAACATGCTCATAATAGTGGCCACCAGGGTCAGTCCTGCTCTCCATACTCCAATGTACATTTGCCTCAGCAATTTGAGCTTCTTGGACGTCTGATACACATCCACCACACTCCCAGTACTGCTGGTGAACTTCTTCTGGAGAAGAAGGCCATTTCTTATGAGGGCTACCTTTCCCAGATCTTCTTCTTGGTGACAAGTGCTGACACAGAAGGTGTCTTACTGGTTGTGTTGCCAGTATGACTGCTGTGTGGCCACCTGCCGTCCTCCTCAGTACCCAGTCATCATGAGTGTGAAGGTCTGTGTTGGACTGGTGACTGGGTCCTGGCTGTGTGGGCTACTGAATTTGGTCACACACATGGTGCTGGCCATCACACTCACTCTGTGTGGGCCCCACCAGTTCAGCCACTTTCTCTGTGACACCCCATTGCTCCTGAAGCGCTCCTGCTCAGACCCGTCTGTCAACGAGTCTGTGCTCCACGTTGTCAGTGCCAATATGGGCCTGAGCCCCTGCGTCTTCACTGCAGGCTCCTACACACTCATCATGGCGGCCATCCTGGGGATTCCCTCTGCCCAGGACATGAGGAAGGCCTTCTCCACCTGTGCGTCCCCCCTCACTTTCGTGGTGGTCTTCTATGGAACAGCCAACTTCCACTATGACAGGCCCAGAGAAGGCTGGACACAGACACCCTGGTCTCTGTGCTCTTCTGTGTGGTGAGCCCCCTGTTGAGCCCCGTTATTCACAGCATGAGAAGCAACGAGGTCCAGAGTGCCCTGAGGAAGGTGGCTGGAGGGTTTGAATCACTTTGCATGATCAAAGTCTAGACCAATCTTCAAACTGGAGTATACAGTCATCTAAAAAACAAATGCCTCCCAGTGACTTGTAGGCACCTGGTTAGAGAGTCTGTATCTGAAGCTTCAACTCCAACTCCCGCTTTTAAAATCTCTGAGACTCCTTTCTCTCCTCTCTTTTCACAAACACCCTTCTCCACTTTCAGGTTCAATTGTGTCGGATACCTTGTGTGGTGTTCAGCACCATCTCTGTCCTTCTGTGTTCTCCCCAGACAAGAAGGACAGAAAGTACGAAAACCTCGTTTCCCACACTCCCCTTCCTGCAGGCCTCCATTTTAGGAGGTTCTGTCAAGATCAGCCAAACACTAGGCAGAGAGGAAGAAAAGAAAGAAAGAAAGCGGGTTCTTTTGGATCCCATAGCAGCAGAAGCAAACCAGCCCTGTAGAGGCAGGAACTATTCTCCTTGGTGCCAGGAGCTGTGTGTGCAGGCTCCTAGACAGCTGTTCCTGAATGTGGGTCCAAGTAGCGTGGAATGAGTGTCTCTTTTCAGGAAAGTTAGGGTTTCCATATATGGGGTGATGTCACCTGCCCTATTTTATTTTCCAGATCTCCCAACCATTTTATAACTTTTTTCTGTGTCAACTTCCTCTACCCTAAGATATCAAGAGTTGTTCTTCATCTCTACCTGACAATGGTGGCACCGACCACAATAGTGGTTTCAACAGATAACAGATCTGAGGAGGTAGGTTGAATGTCTGACCTGAGGGAATTGAATACGTTGATGATGTCACAGCCCATGGGAAAGGAAATCTGATAATTCCTGGTGTCCAATAACCCAACAGAGACTTTAAATTATTGTGGCCTGAAATCAAATGTCTATGGAAAACTGAGCTTTGGAATAACACCATCGACCTTCAGGGTGGAAATGAACATTACAACATGACTACAGACTGCTTTTACTGACTGGAGTGGGTGACTTACAAAAAGAAAATGATAGGTTCAAGCATTATATTCCTCCTTCAAGTCAGGTTCAGATCATCAGAAATATTTTCTCTCTGGAAACTGATAAAGGTTAATATCAGAATAAAACATCCAATTCTCCAATTTGTAGAAGTACAAAGAAAATTATAAATCCACAATTTCCCCAGGTCTCTCTTATGTCAATTAGCACATTAATGGGGGAATGATTGAGACCCTGTTAATTAGAATGGCAAAATACCAGTGGAATTAGACAAATCTCAGAGCCTTGAACCCTGAAATCTCCATTAACCCTCTTTGCTGTCAGAAGTTGGCCCTCCTCCACCGAGGAGACTAGCTTTCGCTAAATTTAAGACCCTATGGTGACTCTACCTGGGCAGTTGTCTTTTTTTTTTAAGAGAGAGTGAGAGAGGAGAGGAGAGGAGAGGGGAGAGAGAGTGAGAGAGGAGAGGAGAGGAGAGGGGAGAGAGAGAGAGAGAGAGAGAGAGAGAGAGAGAGAGAGAGAGAGAGAGAGAGAGAGAGAATTTTTAATATTCATTTTCTAGTTCTCGGCGGACACAACATCTTTGTTGGTATGTGGTTCTGAGCATCGAACCCGGGCCATACGTGTGCCAGGCAAGCGCACTACTGCTTGAGCCACATCCCCAGCCCAATTGTCTTTAAGATGCTCATCCATCATCCCACATTGTCACCAGACTCTTAACTGGGGTCTGATCCTAGAACGCCTCAGGTAAGAGTATAAAATATAGCCCAGGAGAGTATAAGGGTCACACCAAAATAAAAGGTAAATATTTTACTGTATTTTGTTAATAGGAGCCTTAAGAATATATAAGAGAATTTGTTTGAGTCTTCTAGACCAAAGAAGTCAGGACATATTGCTGGATCATCTTGAATGCAGTCACAGGGACGTAATCACCAGAAATGTTAGGGCCAAGAATTTTTCTGAGCCATGGAGAGTGGCTATTAGACTCTCTTTGGTTGATGGACTGAAATCTGGACTCAGTGTTTGCTTAAGTTCAATGACCAATATGATCCTGGAATAATGGAGAGGATGGTAATCAGAAATAAATAAGGTGTTGGATGGTGTGTTATGTGACCCCTTCCCTGGCCTCACAGCTGGATCTGGAGGAGGGCCTGGAGCACCAGCCTTCGCCAAGGTCTCATGGGCATGCGTTCAGAAGGCAGCACCAGATCCTTGTGAAACCTGCAGCTGCTGTTCTCGGCAGCCTGGAAAGACATTAACAGATGGCATCGTTGAAACGGGCTCCCTGATTTCAGTGAGAATAAGGGGACCCTGAAGTAGAAGAGGCCATGTGGTGGAGCAGTGATCAGAACATTTGAATCTGTAGAGATTTTTGACAGTGGTAAATGATCGTGGTATTTATAGATGGGAAAAAATGGGCACCCTCCTAGAATAGTGCCTGTCCCATGTAATGTGAAACTCTTCTTTTCACACTTCATTGGTGCATTGTAGTGGTCCATAATGGTGTGATTTGCTGACACATATTTGAACATGCACACAAAATAACCGTGAACTTTGGCCAATATCACTCTAATATTTTCCTTTTCCTCACCTCCTCCCCTGGTGCCTTGACTCTACTGATTTTCCTTCAACTTTCATGATGAGACTCTCTTCCCAGCTTTCCTTCATTTTTCCCCTCTAGCTTTAACAGAGGAAAAACATACGGCCCTTAACTTTCTGAGTTGCTTATTTCCCTTAATGTTCTGAAGATCCATCCATCTTTCAGCATGACATAATTTCGTTCTTCTTTATGGCTGAATGAAATTCCAGTGTGCACATACCATATGTTCTTTATTCATTCATCCACTGAGGTCACCTCGGCCTGTTCATGGGCATGTATATGTCATCATAGTATGATGACTTCGATCCGCTGTGATAAATACCAAACAGAGGTAGAGCTTGGTCGCAGGGTGGTCCATGGCTACATCCCGATTTCTGTGGTGGTTGTGCTGATTTACATGCCCACCAACAGGGTGAGAGTGCTCCTTTCTCTCCAATTCTCTCCTTGTCACACTCATTTCTGTTTGTATTCTTGGTTGTTGCCTTTGACACTGAAGTGAGATGAAATCTCAGGGTAGTCTTGACTTGCAAGTATTTTCATATATTTGTTGGCCACTCACATATTTTCTTCTAAGACCTGTCTGTTTAGTTCATTTAGTTTCCCTTTTGGCAATTCGGTTATTTGATAATTGGGTTATTTAATAATTGTGGGTTTGATGTTAAGTTTCTTGAGTTCTTTTTTAATATTCTGAATATTCATCCTCTTTTAGAATAGCACCTCATAAAGATTTTCTCCCTTTCCGTAGGTTCTCTCTTCATATTCTAATTGTCTCCTTTGCTGTGCAGAACCTTCTTAATTTGATGCCATTATATTAGCTAACTTTTGGTATTATCTCCTGAGCTTTGGCATCCTATTGAGAAAGTCATTGCCTCTGCCTGTAGGTTGGAGTATTGACTTTGTTTTTTCCTAGAAACTGCATAATTTCTGGTCTAGTGCCTGGGTGTTTAATGCATTTTTAGTTGATTTTTTGCAAGGTGAGCAATAGTTCAGGTCTCATTCTTCTGCATTTGGACAGGGGTGTAGAAGGACTGTTTCAGAGAGTAGATGTTAAAGACTGGGGTGCAGAAGAACTGTTGCAGAGAAAAGAAGTTGGAGACTGAGGTGCAGAGGACTGTTATAGAAAGCAGAGTTTGGAGACTGGGGTGCACAAGGATTGTTGTAGAGAGCAGAGTTTTCACACTGAGGTGCAGAAAAACTTTTTCAGAGAGCAGATGTTGGAGACTGGCGTTCAGAATGACTGTTGCAAAGAGCAGAGGTTGGAGACTGGGGTGAAGAAAGATCGTTGCAGAGAGCAGAGGTTGGAGACTGGTGTGCAGAAGAACTGTTAAGGAGAGCAGAGTTTGGAGACTTGGTTGCAGAAGGATCTTACAGAAAACAGAGTTTGGAGACTGAGGTGCAGAAGGTCTGTAACAGAGAGCAGAGTTTGGAGACTGTGGTGTAGAAGGACTGACACAGAAAGATGAGGTTGGAGACTAGGGTGCAAAAGAACCATTACAGAGTGCAGAAGTTGGAGACTGCGGTACAGAAGGACTGTTACAGAGAGCAAAGATAGAAAATTGGGGAGCAGAAGGACTGTTTCAGAGAACAGAGGTTGAAGACTGGGTTGCAGCTGGACAGTTGAAGAAAGCAGAGTTTGGAGACTGGGTTGGAGAAGGAATGTTACAGAGAGCAGAGTTTGAAAACTGGAGTGCAGAAGGACCTTACAAAGAACAAAGGTTGGAGACTGGGGTGCAGAAGGAGTGTTAATGAGAGGAGACGTTGGAGACTGAGGTGCAGAAGGATCATTGCAGAGAGCAGAGTTTGGAGACTAGGGTGCATAAGTACGGTTGCAGAGAGCAGAGGTTGGAGACTGATGTGCACAAAAACTGTTACAGAGAGCAGAGTTTGAAGAGTGAGGTGCAGAAGGATCGTTGAAGACAGCAGAAGTTGGAGACGGAGTTGCAGAAGAATCGTTGCAGAGAGCAGAGGTGGAGACTGGGCTGCAGAAGGATCGTTACAGAGAGCAGAGTTGGAAGACTGGGGTGCAGAAGGACTGTTACAGAGAGAACAGATTAAATACTGGGGTGCAGAAGGAATGTTGCAGAAAGCAGAGGTTGGAGACTGGGGTGCAGAAGGACTGTTGTAGACAGCAGATTTTTGAGACTGAGATTCAGAAGGACTGTTACACAGAGAAGACGTTGGAGATTGGGGTGAAGAATTATGATACAGAAAGCTGGGGTGGGAGCCTGGGGTGCAGAAGTACCGTTAAAGACAGCAGAGGTTGGAGACTGGCGTGCAGAAGGACTGTTTCAGAGAGCAGAGTTTGGAGACTGAGGTGCAGAATGCCTGCTACAGAGAGCAGAGGTTTGAGAATTGGATGCAGAAGGACTGTTATAGGGAGGACACTTTTGAGGCTGGGTTGCAGAAGGACTGTTATAGAGAACAGAGTTTTGAGGCTGGGTTGCAGAAAAATCTTACAGAGAGCAGAGGTTGGTTACTGAGGTGCAGGACGACTGTTACAGAGAGCAGTGGTTGGAGACTGAAATGCAGAAGGATCGTGCAGAGAATAGAGGTTTCAGCCTGAGGTGCAGAAAGACTGTTACAGAGAGCAGAAGATAGAGACTGAGGTGCAGAAGGACGGTTACAGAGAACAGAGTTTGGTGACTGAGGTGCAGAAGGACTGTTACAGAAACAAAGGTTGAAAATTGGGGTGCACAGGAACCGTTACAGAGAGCAGAGGTTGGAGACTGCGGTATACAAAGACTGTAACAGAGAGCAGAGGTTGGAGAATATGGTGCAGAAGGACTGTTACAGAGAGCAGAGGTTGGAGACTGGGGTGCAGAAGGACTGTTACATAAAGCAGAGGTTGAAGACTGCGGTGTAGAAGGACTGTTGCAGAGAGCAGAGTTTGGAGACTTGGGTGCAGAAGGACTGTTGCAGAGAGCAGAATTTGGAGACTGAAGTGCAGAAGGATTGTAAAAGAGAGCAGAGTTTGGAGACTGGGGTGCAGGAGGACTGTTGTAGATAGCAGATGTTGGAAACTGGGGTGAAGAAGGACTGTTGCAGGGAGCAGGTGTTGGAGACATGGGTGCAGAAGGACCGTCACAGAGAGAAGAGTTTGGATACTGCAGTACAGAAGGACTGTTACAGAGAGCAAAGGTTAAGACTGGGGTGAAGAAGGATTGTTGCAGAGAGCAGAGGTTGCAGAGTGAGGTGAATACGGACTGTTACAGAGAGCAGAGTTTGGAGACTGTGGTGCAGAAGCACTGATACAGAAAGCAGAGTTTGGAGACTGGGGTGAAAAAGGACCCTTACAGAGAACAGTGGTTGAAGACTGCGGTACAGAAGAACTGTTTTTGAGAATAAGGTTTGAGACTGGGTTGCAGAGGGACCATTGCAGAGAGCAGAGGTTGGAGACTGGGGTGCAGAAAGAATGCTATAGAGAGCAGAATTTAGAAACTGGGGTACAGAAGGATCTTCCAGAGAGCATAGTTGGAGACTGGGTTGTAGAGAGACTGTTTCAGAGCAGACGTTGGAGACTGGGGTGCAGAAGGATCATTGCAGAGAGCAGATTATGGAGACTGGGGTATAAAAGGATTGTTCCAGAGAGCAGAGTTTGGAGACTGGGGTGTAGAAGGACTTATTCAGAAAGCAGTTTTTTAAGACTGAGGTGCAGAAGGTCTGTTTCAGAGAGCAGAGTTTGGAAACAGGCGTACAGAAGGACTGATACAGAGAGCACAGATTGGAGACTGAGTTGCAGAAGGAATGTTACAGAGAGCAGAGTTTGGAGACTGGGGTGCAGAAGGACTGATACCGAAAGCAGAGGTGAGATACTGGGGTCCAGAAGGAACGTTACAGAGAGCAGAGGTTAGAGACTGCAGTACAGAAGGACTATTACAGAGAGCAGATGATGCAGACTGTGGTGCAGAAGGACTGTTGCAGAGAACAGAAGTTGGAGACTGGGGGTGCATAAGGACCATTTCTGAGAGCAGGGGATAAAGACTAATGTGCAGAAGGATTGTTACAGAGAGCATAGGTTAAAGAAAGGGGTGCAGAAGGACTGTTTCAGAGAGTAGAGTTTGGAGACTTGGGTGCAAAAGGATCTTTCAGAGAGCTGAGATTGGGGACTGGGGTATAGAAGGACTGTTACGAAGAGCAGAGTTTGGAAACTGGGGTGCATGAGGACCATTGCTTAGAACAGAGGTTAAAGACTGATGTGCAGAAGTATTGTTGCAGAGAGTAGAGGTTGATGACTGGGGTGCAGAAAGACTATTACAGAGAGCAGAGTTTGGAGACTGGTGTGAAGAAAGCCTGTTACAGAGAGCAGAGTTTGGTACTGAGGAGCAGAAGACTGTTACAGAGAGCAGATGTTGGATAGTGGGGTGCAGAAGGTTCTTTCAGAGAGCAGAGTTTGGAGACTAAGGTGCAGAAGGACTGTTACAGAGAGCAGATGTTGGAGAGTGTGGTGCAGAAGGACTGTTTAAGAGAGCAGAGGTTGGAGACTGGGGTATAGAAGGACTGTTGAAGAGTGCAGATGTTTGAGACTGGGGTGCAAAAAGATCGTTGCAGAGAGCAGAAGTTGGAGACTGCGGTGCAGAAAGATCATTTCAGAGACCAGAGGTTAGAGACTGGTTTTCAGAAGCATCGTTACAGAGAGCAGAGGTTTGAGACAGGGGTGCAGAAGGACTTTTACAGTGAGCACAGGTAGGAGACTCGGGTGCAGAAGGAATGTTGCAGAGAGTAGAGGGTGGAGATGGTGGGTGCAGGAGGACTGTTGCAGAAAGAAGAGGTTGGAGACTGAGGTGCAGAAACACTGTTAAAGAGAGCAGAGGTTGGAAACTGCGGTGCAGGTGCAGGAGGACTTATAGAGAAAGCAGATGTTGGAGACTGGGGTGCAGAAGGACAGATAAAGAGAGTAGAGTTTGGAGACTCCGGTACAGAAGGACTGCTATAGAGAGCAGAGATTAAAGACTGGGGTGCAGAACGACTGTTGCAGAGAACAGAGGTTGGAGACTAGGGTGCAGAAGCACTTTTGCAGAGAGCTGAGGTTTGAGACTGAGGTCCAGAATTATTGTTACAGAGAGCAGAGTTTGGAGACTGGGTTCCAGAGGAATGTTACAGCGAGTAGATGTTGGAGACTTGTGTGCAGAAAAATCTTACACAGAGCAGAGGATGGGGACTGGGGTGCAGAAGGACTGTTGCAGAGAGAAGTGGTTGGAGACTGTGGTGCACAAGCATCATTACAGAGAGTAGCTGTTGGAGACTGGGGTGAAGAATGCCTCTTACAGAGAGCAGTGGTTGGAGACTGGGGTGCAGAAGGCCTGTTACAGAGAGCAGAGATTGGAGACTGGGGTGCAGAATGAGTGTTTCAGTGAGCAGAGTTTGAAGACTGGGTATAAAGGGTCTTACAGAAAGAAGAGGTTGGAGACTGATGTACATAAGGACTGTTACAGAGAGCAGAGTTTGGAGACTGAGTTGCAGAAGGATCGTAGCAGAGAGCAGAGCTTGGAGACTGGGGTGCAGAAGGACTGTTGCAGAGAGTAGAAGGTTTAGACTTGGGTGTAGAAGGACTGTTGCAGTTAGGAGAGGTAGGAGATTGGGATGCAGAAGGACCCTTAGAGAGAGCAGTGGTTGGAGACTGCAGTACAGAAGGACTGTTGTAGAGAGCAGAGGTTGGAGACTGGGGTGCAGAAGGAACGTTGAAGAGAGCAGAGGTTGGAGACTGGGGTGCAGAAGAATCTCACAGTGAGCAGAGGTTGGAGTCTGATATGCAGGAGGACTGTGATAGAGCGCAGATGTTGGAGACTCGGGTGCAGAAGGATTGTTGCAGAGAGTAGAGGTTGGACACTGGGGTGCCGAAGGACTGTTGCAGAGAGAAGAGTTTGGAGACTGAGGTGCAGAAGGACTATTACTGAGAGCAGATTTTGGAGACTGTGGTTCAGGACTGATACAGAAAACAGATGTTGGAGACTGGGGTTCAGAATGATTCTTGCAGACAGCAGAGGATGGAGACTGGGTTGCAGAAAGACTGTTGCATAGAGCAGAGGATGGAGACTGTGGTTCAGAAGGACTGATACAGAAAGCAGAGTTTGGAGACTCAGGTGCAGAAGGACCATTACAGAGAAGAGAAGTTGGAGACTGCGGTACAGAAGGACTGTTACAGAGAGCAGAGTTTGGAGACTGGGGTGCAGTAAGACTGTTGCAGAGAAAACAGGTTGGAGACTGGGGTGCAGAAGGATCGAGGCAGCGAGCAGAGTTTTCAGACTGAGGTGCAGAAAGACTAATGTACAGAGCAGATTTTGGAGACTGGGGTTCATAATGACTGTGGCAGAGAGCAGAGGTTGGAGACTTGTGTGCATATGGACTGTTCCAGAGAGTAGATGTTGGAGACTGAGGTGCAGAAAGCCTGTTAGAAAGAGCAGAGTTTGGAGACTGGGGTGCAGAAAGCCTGTTACAAAGAGCAGAGTTTGGAGAAGCGGTGCAGAAGGACTGTTACAGAGAGCAGAGTTTGGAGATTGGTTTTCAAAAGGATCTTACAGAGAGTAGAGTTTGGAGACTGAGATACAGAAGAACTGTTATGGAGAGTTGAGTTTGAAAACTGACTTGCAGAAGGACAATTGCAGAGAGCAGAGGTTGAAGACTGAGGTGCAGAAGGACTGTTGAAGAGAGCAGAGGTTGGAGACTGAGGTGCAGAAGGACTGATACAGAATGCAGAGTTTTGAGACTGGGTTGCAGAAGGACCATTACAGAGAGCAGAGGTTGGCGACTTAGGTGCCAAAAGAACGTTGAAGATAGCAGAGGTTTGAGACTGGGGTGCAGGAGGACTTACAGAGAGCAGAGGTTGGAGACTGGGATGCAGAAGGACTGTTGTAGAGAACAGACGTTGGAGACTGGTATGCAGAAGGATTGTTTCAGAGAGCAGTGGTTGGAGACTTGGTTGCAAAAGGACTGTTGCAGAGAGCAAGGATAGAGACTGAGGTTCAGAAGGACTCTTAATGAGAGCAGAGGTTGGAGACTGAGGTTCAGGACTGATACAGAAAGCAGAGGTTGGAGACTGGGGTGCAGAAGGACCGTTACAGAGAGCAGAGATTGGAGACTGGGGTACAAAAGGACTTTTACAGAGAGCAGAGATTGGAGACTGGAGAACAGAAGGACTGTTCTAAGAACAGAGATTTAAGACAGGGTTGCAGAAGGACCATTGCAGAGAGCAGAGGTTGGAGTCTGAGGTGCAGAAGGAGTGTAACAGAGAGCAGAGTTTGGAGACTGCGGTGCAGAAGAACTGTTACAGAGAGTAAGTTTGGAGACTGGGGTACAGAAGCATATTACAGCGAGCAGAGGTTGGAGAATGGGGTTAAGAAGGACTGCTGCAGAGAGCAGAATTTGGAGATTGGGGTGTAGAAGAATTGTTACAGAGAGCAGATGTTGGATACTGGGGTTCAGAAGGACTTGTGCATAGAGCAGAATTTGGAGATTTGGGTGCAGAAGGAACTGTTGCAGAGAGCAGAGGTTGGAGACTGAGATGCAGAAGGACTGTTATAGAGAGCAGAGGATTGAGACAGAAGTGCAGAAGAAATGATTCAAGAAGCAGAGGTTACAGAAGGACTGTTGCAGAGAGTAGATGATGGAGACTGGGGTCCAGAAAAACTGTAGCAGAAAGCAGACTTTATCCAGCCAAGCCCGCACTGACTCCGGGGCTGAGTACGGGAGTTTAGACGGGGAAGGAAGCGGTACAGTCCCATCCCCCGCAGGGGACACTCCACCAAGGGAATCAGCAGTCAGCATCTTGAACAGCTGATATATCCACACATTCTCTGACAGATCTCAACAACAAAACAGGTGTGTGGCACTCAGCCCATCCCCCATACATCGGGAACTCGCATAAATTCTCTCCTAGGCTTGCCGGGGGAGGGAGAATCAGAGTGAGCCTGCATAAAGACTAGGGGGGAACTAGAGGCACCTGACCTGCAACCCCCCCAACCCATCTGCAGCCAAAAGGAAACCTGTCTGGCTAGAGCTGGGGGTGGGGCAAGCAGGAAAATCCAAAGGACAGAGTGCCTGGGATCCCAATCGCTAACTGTGGGACCCCGGAGATCCAGGCCCACTGATTTGTGCGGCCTGCCCTGCGGCTACAGAAGGCGCGGCGCCCCAGGGAAGCCATTAATTAGCAAGCAGGGAGAGGCACCGCTGCGACCAGGTGGAATCCCACCAGCCAAGCCCGCACTGACCCCCGGGCTGAGTACGGGAGTTTAGACAGGGAAGGAAGAGGTACAGTCCCATCCCCCGCAGTGGACACTCCACCAAGGGAATCAGCAGTCAGCATCTTGAACAGCTGATATATCCACCCATTCTCCGACAGATCTCAACAACAAAACAGGTGTGTGGCACTCAGCCCATCCCCCATACATCGGGAACTCGCATAAATTCTCTCCTAGGCTTGCCGGGGGAGGGAGAATCAGAGTGAGCCTGCATAAAGACTAGGGGGGAACTAGAGGCACCTGACCTGCAACCCCCCCTACCCATCTGCAGCCAAAAGGAAACCTGTCTGGCTAGAGCTGGGGGTGGGGCAAGCAGGAAAATCCAAAGGTCAGAGTGCCTGGGATCCCAATTGCCAACTGTGGGACCCTGGAGATCCAGGCCCACTGATTCGTGCGGCCTGCCCTGCAGCTACAGAAGGTGTGGCGCCCCAGGGAAGCCATTAATTAGCAAGCAGGGAGAGGCTCGGCTGCGACCAGGTGGAATCCCACCAGCCAAGCCTGCACTGACTCCCGGGCTGAGTACGGGAGTTTAGACAGGGAAGGAAGCGGTACAGTCCCATCCCCCGCAGCGGACACTCCACCAAGGGAATCAGCAGTCAGCATCTTGAACAGCTGATATATCCACCCATTCTCCGACAGATCTCAACAACAAAACAGGTGTGTGGCACTCAGCCCATCCCCCATACATCGGGAACTCGCATAAATTCTCTCCTAGGCTTGCCGGGGGAGGGAGAATCAGAGTGAGCCTGCATAAAGACTAGGGGGGAACTAGAGGCACCTGACCTGCAACCCCCCCTACCCATCTGCAGCCAAAAGGAAACCTGTCTGGCTAGAGCTGGGGGTGGGGCAAGCAGGAAAATCCAAAGGTCAGAGTGCCTGGGATCCCAATTGCCAACTGTGGGACCCCGGAGATCCAGGCCCACTGATTCATGCGGCCTGCCCTGCGGCTACAGAAGGCTAACAGGAGAAACCAGGAAGCTAGAGGCAAGGCCCTCAAGACTGGGCAGCTGGAAATTGCAGGCCCGCCGGCAACAGTTCACCCACTGCCCGCATAGCTGGGCGGTAGGAGAACACCCGGCCGCAGGTGAACGATCACCCGCCGGCGGCCTGTGATACTGGGCGGCTAGAGACCGCCTGCCTGCCGCGACTGGGAGCTGAAATCAAACAGAGACAGTCCAGTCACACCACCTCATCAGGACACCCAGGCAAGGAACTGGGGCCGGTCATAGCAAAGTAGTGTCGTCACTGGAGCTGGGACGTCGGATCTTCCTTCACAGTGGAATCCACGTCAGCAAGCATACTTTAACAACACTAAGGAGAGGCATCAGAGTAAAACAGAACCAAAACAAATCTATAGAAGAGAGTAGAAAGTCGACAATCAAATAGAGCTGGAAAGCAACGGGGACAACATGAGAAAACAAGGGAAAAAAGGAGTACAAACAATGCAAGACAACTTAATTCTACAAGAGGATATAGAAACATCAGAAGCAGGGATAGGGAAAGAACTCAAGGCATTCCTAACTCAAATGGAAAGGAATATTAGAGAAGACATGAGGCAGCAAGTCCAAGCAATAAAAATATATTTTGAAAATGAATTAAACAAACAAATTCAAATGGCAAAGAACGAGCTCTACCAGGAGATAGAGATCTTAAAAAAGAATCAAACTATAATCCTAGAATTGCAGGAAACTATAAACCAAATTAAAAACTCAAACGAGAATATTACAAATAGACTTGATCAAGTAGAAGTCAGAACATCAGATAATGAAGACAAGGTTTATCAACTTGAAAAGAGTATAGTCAACACAGAAAAGATGCTTAAATCCCATGAGCAATCTATTCAAGAGATATGGGATGTCATTAAAAAACCAAATTTGAGAGTCATCGGGATAGAAGAAGGCACAGAGATTCAAACCAAAGGAATGGACAGCATATTAAATGAAATAATTGTAGAAAACTTCCCAGAGATGAAAGATGGAATGGATTGCCAAATCCTGGAAGCCTACAGGACCCCAAACATTCAAAACTATAATAGACCAACTCCAAGACACATAATTATGAAGATAGCCAACATACAGGACAAGGAGAGAATATTAAAAGCTACCAGAGAAAAGAGACAGATTACATTCAGGGGTAAACCAATTAGGTTAACGACTGATTTCTCAGCACAGACTTTGAAAGCAAGAAGATCCTGGAACAATGTATTTCAAACGCTGAAAAATAATGGATTTCAACCAAGAATACTGTATCCAGCAAAATTGAGCTTCAGATTTGACAACGAAATTAAAATCTTTCACGATAAACAAAAGCTAAAAGAATTTGCAGCAAGAAAACCAGCACTGCAAAGCATTCTGAGCAATATACTACAAGAAGAGGAATTGAAAAATAGTGCCCAAAACTAACAACAAGAGGTATCTCAGTAAAGGAGGAGGAAAATAACCAAAAAAAAAAGTAAAACTAGCCAAACTAAAATAAATAAATAAAGAAGCATGACTGGAAGTACAAATCATATCTCAATTGTGACTTTAAATGTTAATGGCCTAAACTCACCAATCAAGAGACATAGGCTAGCAACCTGGATCAAAAAAACAAATCCAACAATATGCTGCCTTAAGGAGACTCATATGATAGGAAAAGACATACACAGGCTGAAGGTAAAAGGTTGGGAAAAATCATACCACTCACATGGCCCTCGGAAACAAGCAGGAGTGGCCATACTCATATCAAATAAAATCAACTTCAAACCTAAATTAATTAAGAAGGATAAAGAAGGACACTATATACTGTTAAAAGGGACCATCCACCAACAAGACATAACAATTATCAATTTGTATGCACCAAACAATGGAGCTGCAATCTACATAAAACAAACGCTCCTCAAGTTCAAGAGTCAAATAGACCATAACACAATAATTACGGGTGACTTCAACACACCGCTCTCGCCATTAGACAGATCCTCTAGACAAAAACTGAATAAAGAAACTATAGAACTCAACAGCACAATCAATAACCTAGACCTAACTGACATATATAGAATATACCAACCATCATCAAGTGGATACACGTTCTTCTCAGCAGCACATGGATCCTACTCAAAAATAGACCATATATTATGCCATAAGGCAAATCTTAGTAAATATAAAAGTGTGGAGATAATACCATGCACCATATCTGACCATAATGGAATGAAATTGGAAATCAATGATAAAAAAAGGAAGGAGAAATCCTACACCACATGGAAAATGAACAATATGTTATTGAATGATCAATGGGTTACAGAAGACATAAAGGAAGAGATAAAAAAAATTCTTAGAGTCAAATGATAATACAGACACAACATACCGGAATCTATGGGACACAATGAAAGCAGTTTTAAGAGGGAAATTCATATCCTGGAGTTCTTTCATCAAAAAAAGAAAAAACCAACAAATAAATGAACTCACACTACACCTCAAAAACCTAGAAAAGGAAGAACAAAACAACAGCAATTGTAGTAGAAGACAAGAAATAATTAAAATTAGAGCAGAAATAAACGAAATTGAAACAAAAAAAAAACCATTGAAAAAATTGATAAAACTAAAAGTTGGTTCTTTGAAAAAATAAATAAGATAGACAAGCCCTTAGCTATGCTAACAAAAAGAAGAAGAGAGAGAACTCAAATTACTAATATACGGGATGAAAAAGGCAATATCACAACCGATACTACAGAAATACAGAAGATAATTAGAAAGTATTTTGAAACCCTATATTCTAATAAAATAGAAGATAGCGAGGATATCGATAAATTTCTTTTTTTTTTTTTTTTTTTTTTTTTTTTTTTTTTTTTAGAGAGAACTTGAAACTGCTTTATTGTGTCAAGTTTCAAAGAGCTAGCACAAACCGTGTTTGATTTAGAGTTCCAAATATATGTATCCCTATAGGAGAAAACAGAGTGAAACCTAAAAATGAAAACGGTTACTGCAAACGAACGGTTTAACCTGGAAGAACGAAATTTGGTGAGCCAAGTGGTTTTGGTGTACTGATCATTACCTGGAAGAATCATCAAGATTGGGTGAAAAAATGTTTGCTGAGATTTCAGGCAACTCGTAGTTTTTTGGAAGCTAGGCAACCCATTTTCTTTTTTTTTTTTTTTTTTTTTTTTTTTATTGTTGGTCGTTCAAAACCTTACACAGTTCTTAATACATCATATTTCACAGTTTGATTCAAGCGGGTTATGAACTCCCAACTTTACCCCGTATACAGATTGCTGTATCACATCAGTTACCCTTCCATTGATTGACATATTGCCTTTCTAGTGTCTGATGTATTCTACTGTCAGTCCTATTCTCTACTATCCCCCCTCCCCTCCCCTCCCCTCCCCTTTTCTCTCTACCCCTTCTACTGTAAATCATTTCTTCCATTTGTATTATCTTGTCTTACCCCTCCATTACATAGTTCTTGATATATCATATTTCACATTTTGATTCAAGTGGGTTATGCACTCCCATATTGCCCCTTATACAGCTTGCAGAATCACATCAGTTTCACTTCCATTGCTTTACATATTGCCATCCTAGTGTCTGTTGTATTCTGCTGCCTTTCCTATCCTCTACTATCCCCCCTCCCCTCCCCTCCCCTCCCCTCTTCTCTCTCTACCCCCACTACTGCAATTCATTCCTCCCCTTTGTATTATTTTTCCCTTTCCCCTCACTTCCTCTTGTATGTAATTTTGTATAAACCCGAGGGTCTCGTTCCATTTCCATGCTATTTCCCTTCTCTCTCCCTTTCCCTCCCACCTCTCAACCCTGTTTAATGATGGTCTTCTTCTTGTGCTCTTCTTCCCTAGTCTGTTCTTAATTACTCTCCTTATATCAAAGAAGACATTTGGCATTTGTTTTTTAGGGCTTGGCTAGCTTCGCTTAGCATAATCTGCTCTAATGCCATCCATTTCCCTCCAAATTCTATGATTTTGTCATTTCTTAATGCAGAGTAATACTCCATTGTGTATAAATGCCACAATTTTTTTATCCATTCGTCTATTGAAGGGCATCTAGGTTGGTTCCACAGTCTTCCTATTGTGAATTGTGCTGCTATGAACATCGATGTAGCAGTGTCCCTGTAGCATGCTCTTTTTAGGTCTTTAGGGAATAGACCCAGAAGGGGGATAGCTGGGTCAAATGGTGGTTCCATTCCCAGCTTTCCAAGAAATCTCCATACTGCTTTCCAAATTGGCTGCACCAATTTGCAGTCCCACCAACAATGTACAAGTGTACCCTTTTCCCCACATCCTCGCCAGCACTTATTGTTGTTTGACTTCGTAATGGCTGCCAATCTTACTGGAGTGAGATGGTATCTTAGGGTGGTTTTGATTTGCATTTCTCTGACTGCTAGAGATGGTGAGCATTTTTTCATGTACTTGTTGATTGATTGTATGTCCTCCTCTGAGAAGTGTCTGTTCAAGTCCTTGGCCCATTTGTTGATGGGATTATTTGTTATCTTATTGTCTAATTTTCTGAGTTCTTTATATACTCTGGATATTAGGGCTCTATCTGAAGTGTGAGGAGTAAAGATTTGTTCCCATGATGTAGGCTCCCTATTTACCTCTCTTATTGTTTCTTTTGCTGAGAAAAAACTTTTTAGTTTGAGTAAGTCCCATTTGTTGATTCTAGATGTTAACTCTTGTGCTATGGGTGTCCTATTGAGGAATTTGGAGCCCGACCCCACAGCATGTAGGTCGTAGCCAACTTTCTCTTCTATCAGATGCCGTGTCTCTGATTTGATATCAAGCTCCTTGATCCATTTTGAGTTAACTTTTGTGCATGGCGAGAGAAAGGGATTCAATTTCATTTTGTTGCATATGGATTTCCAATTTTCCCAGCACCATTTGTTGAAGATGCTATCCTTCCTCCATTGCATGCTTTTAGCCCCTTTATCAAATATAAGAAAGTTGTAGTTTTGTGGGTTGGTTTCTGTGTCCTCTATTCTGTACCATTGGTCCACCCGCCTGTTTTGGTACCAGTACCATGCTGTTTTTGTTACTATTGCTCTGTAGTATAGTTTGAAATCTGGAATCGTTATACCACCTGATTCACCTTTCCTGCTTAGTATTGTTTTTGCAATTCTGGGTCTTTTATTCTTCCATATGAATTTCATGATTGCTTTCTCCATTTCTATAAGAAATGCCGTTGGGATTTTGATTGGCATTGCATTAAACCTATAGAGAACTTTTGGTAATATCGCCATTTTGATGATGTTAGTTCTGCCTATCCATGAACAGGGTATATTTTTCCATCTTCTAAGGTCTTCTTCAATTTCTCTCTTTAGGGTTCTGTAGTTTTCATTGTATAAGTCTTTCACCTCTTTTGTTAGGTTGATTCCCAAGTATTTTATTCTTTTTGAGGATATTGTGAACGGGGTGGTTGTCCTCGTGTCCATTTCAGAGGATTTGTCACTGATATACAGGAATGCCTTTGATTTATGCGTGTTGATTTTATAACCTGCCACTTTGCTGAATTCATTTATTAGCTCTAACAGTTTCTTTGTAGACCATATTGGGTCTGCTAGGTATAGAATCATGTCATCTGCAAATAGTGATAACTTAAGTTCTTCTTTTCCTATTTTTATGCCTTTAATTTCTTTCGTCTGTCTAATTGCTCTGGCCAGTGTTTCGAGAACTATGTTGAACAGGAGTGGTGAGAGAGGGCATCCCTGTCTTGTTCCAGATTTTAGAGGGAATGCCTTCAATTTTTCTCCATTCAGAATGATGCTAGCCTGAGGCTTAGCATAAATTGCTTTTACAATGTTGAGGTATGTTCCTGTTATCCCTAGTTTTTCGAGAGTTTTGAACATAAACGGATGCTGTACTTTGTCGAATGCTTTTTCTGCATCTATCGAGATGATCATATGGTTCTTATTTTTAAGTCTATTGATGTGGTGAATAACATTTATTGATTTCCGTATATTGAACCACCCTTGCATACCAGGGATGAATCCTACTTGATCATGGTGCACAATTTTTTTGATATGTTTTTGTATCCGATTTGCCAGAATTTTATTGAGGATTTTTGCATCTAGGTTCATTAGAGATATTGGTCTGTAGTTTTCTTTCTTTGAAGTGTCTTTGTCTGGTTTCGGAATCAGGGTGATGTTGGCCTCGTAGAATGAATTTGGAAGTTCTCCCTCTTTTTCTATTTCCTGAAATAGCTTGAAAAGTATTGGTATTAGTTCCTCTTTAAAGGTTTTGTAAAACTCTGCTGTAAACCCATCAGGTCCTGGGCTTTTCTTAGATGGTAATCTTTTGATGGTTTCTTCTATTTCCTCAATTGATATTGGTCTGTTTAGGTTGTCTATATCCTCCTGACTCAATCTGGGCAGATTATATGACTTAAGAAATTTATCGATGCCTTCACTATCTTCTATTTTATTGGAGTATAAGGATTCAAAATAATTTCTGATTATCTTCTGTATTTCTGAAGTGTCTGTCGTGATCTTGCCTTTTTCATTCCTTATGCTAGTAATTTGAGTTCTCTCTCTTCTTCTCTTCACTAGCATGGCTAAGGGTCTGTCAATTTTATTTATCTTTTCGAAGAACCAACTTTTCGTTTTGTCAATTTTTTCAATTGTTTCTTTTGTTTCGATTTCATTAATTTCAGCTCTGATTTTAATTATTTCTTGCCTTCTACTTCTTTTGCTGTTGTTTTGCTCTTCTTTTTCTAGAATTTTGAGATGAAGTATGAGATCATTTATTTGTTGGTTTTTTCTTTTTTTAAGGAATGAACTCCAAGCAATGAATTTTCCTCTTAGAACTGCTTTCAATGTGTCCCATAGATTCCGATATGTTGTGTCTGTGTTTTCATTATACTCTAAGAATTTTTTAATTTCCTCCTTGATGTCTTCTAAAACCCATTGATCATTCAGTAACCTATTGTTCATTCTCCAAGTGATGCATGATTTTTCCTTGCTTCTTTTATGGTTGATTTTTAGTTTCATTCCATTATGATCAGATAAGATGCATGGTATTATCTCCGCTCCTTTATATTGTCTAAGAGTTGCCCTGTGACATAATATATGATCTATTTTTGAGAAGGATCCATGTGCTGCTGAGAAAAAAGTGTAGCTGCTTGATGTTGGGTGGTATATTCTATATATGTCAATTAAGTCTAGGTTGTTAATTGTGTTATTGAGTTCTATAGTTTCCTTATTCAACTTTTGTTTGGAAGATCTGTCCAGTGGTGAGAGAGGTGTGATGAAGTCTCCCATGATTATTGTATGGTGGTCTATTAGACTCTTGAACTTGAGAAGAGTTTGCTTGATGAACGCAGCAGCACCGTTGTTTGGGGCATATATATTTATGATTGTTATGTCTTGTTGGTGTATGGTTCCCTTGAGCAGTATGTAGTGTCCTTCTTTATCCCTTTTGATTAACTTTGGTTTGAAATCTATTTTATTTGATATGAGTATGGACACTCCTGCTTGTTTCCGCAGTCCATATGAGTGATATGATTTTTCCCAACCTTTCACCTTCAGTCTATGTATATCCTTTCCTATCAAATGCGTCTCCTGAAGGCAGCATATTGTTGGATCTTGTTTTGTGATCCATTCAACTAGCCTGTGTCTCTTAATTGGTGAGTTTAATCCATTAACATTTAGGGTTATTATTGAGATATGGTTTGTTCTTCCAGCCATATTTGTTTATTAATGCTGTTAAACCTGATTTGTTTTTCTCTTTGATTTTTCCCCCCCTTTACTGTCCTACCTCCCACTGTTGGTTTTCATTGTTGTTTTCCATTTCCTCTTCCTGTAGTGTTTTGCCAAGGATTTTTTGAAGAGATGGTTTTCTAGCTGCAAATTCTTTTAACTTTTGTTTATCATGGAATGTTTTAATTTCATCTTCCATCCTGAAGCTTAATTTTGCTGGATACACGATTCTTGGTTGGAACCCATTTTCTTTTAGCGTTTGAAATATGTTATTCCAGGATCTTCTAGCTTTTAGAGTCTGTGTTGAGAGATCAGCTGTTATCCTGATTGGTTTACCCCTAAATGTAATCTGCTTCCTTTCTCTTGTAGCTTTTAAAATTCTCTCCTTATTCTGTATGTTGGACATCTTCATTATAATGTGTCTAGGTGTGGATCTCTTATGATTTTGCACATTCGGCGTCCTGTAGGCTTCTAGGATTTGGGGTTCTGTCTCATTCTTCAAGTCTGGGAAGTTTTCTCGTATTATTTCACTGAATAAGTTGTCTATTCCTTTGGTTTGGAGCTCTGTGCCTTCCTGTATCCCAATGACTCTTAAGTTTGGTCTTTTGATATTATCCCATATTTCTTGGATGTTCTGCTCATGGTTTCTTAGCAGACTTGCTGAGCTGTCTATGCTCTTTTCAAGTTGAAATACTCTGTCTTCATTGTCTGATGTTCTATCTTCTAAGTGATCCACTCTGCTGGTAGTTTTCTCGATTGAGTTTTTAAGTTGGTTTATTGCTTCCTGCATTTCTAGGATTTGTATTTGTTTGTTTTTTATTTCCTCTATCTCCCTGTGAAATTGATCTTTTACTTCCTGGATTTGTTTATGAAGTTCCTTGTCAATGTGATCTTTCATTGTCTGATTTTGCTGTCTCATGTCTTCCTTGAGACTCCAGATCATCTGAAGCATGTATATCCTGACCTCTCTGTCTGACATTCCATCTGTTGCAGCTATTACCTCTTCTAGAGTTGAGTTGACCTGCATTGCCTGTGGTCCTTTCTTTCCTTGTCTTTTCATACTGCTGGCGTTTCTTACTGCTTGGTGAAGCTGTTGTGTTTTTGAGATTTTCCCTCTATTTATTTATATTGCTCTTGTATAGTTGAAAAGTCTCCCTTGCAGGACAGATGGTGGCTGTGATCCTCCACCAATTGGTGCGATCTGTCTACCACGCTGGCGGGCCCTAGGTCTGCTCTGCTGGCCGGTCGAAGGTCCGCCTACCCAGCAGGCGCGAGGGGCACCTCTGTCTCTCCGTAGGTTGCTGGGCCTAACCTCCCGATGGGTCCCTGGTATGCCTACCTTGCAGGCACTGGGGGTGGCGCTGGCTCCGGCCGCAACAAGCCGCTGGGCCTGATCTGCCGCTGGTCGCAGTCCCACCTACCTTGCAGGCACTGGGGGAGGGGACGGGCCTGCCCCACAGAAGGTCGCTGGTGGGTCGCAGGACCCTGTTCCCTGCAGGCGCGTGTGTCAGCTCTGTCTCTTCGCAGATTGCTGGGCCTGACCTGCCTGTGGGTCGCCGGTTCTCCTACTTTGCAGGCACTGGGGGTGGGGCCGGCTCCGGCCCGCAACCAGCCGCTGGGCCTGATCTGTCGCTGGTCGCAGTCCCGCCTACCTTGCAGGCACTGGGGGAGGGGACTGTCCTGCCCCTCAGCAGGCCACTAAGCCTGATCTGCTAGAGGTGACAGTCCCGCCTACCTTGCAGGCTCTGGGGGAGGGGACGGGCCTGCCCCACAGAAGGCCGCTGGTGGGTCGCAGGACCCTGTTCCCTGCAGGCGCGTGTGTCAGCTCTGTCTGTCCGCAGATTGCTGGGCCTGGCCTGCCCGTAGGTCGCCGGTTCTCCTACCTTGCAGGCACTGGGGGTGGGGCCGGCTCTGGCCCCAACCAGCCGCTGGGCCTGCTCTGCCGGTGGTCACAGTCCCTCCTACCTTGCAGGCACTGGGGGAGGGGACGGGCCTGCCCCACAGAAGGCCGCTGGTGGGTTGCAGGACCCTGTTCCCTGCAGGCGCTTGTGTCAGCTCTGTCTCTTCGCAGATTGCTGGGCCTGACCTGCCTGTGGGTCGCCGGTTCTCCTACTTTGCAGGCACTGGGGGTGGGGCCGGCTCCGGCCCACAACCAGCCGCTGGGCCTGATCTGCCGCTGGTCGCAGTCCCGCCTACCTTGCAGGCACTGGGGGAGGGGACTGTCCTGCCCCTCAGCAGGCCACTAAGCCTGATCTGCTAGAGGTGACAGTCCCGCCTACCTTGCAGGCTCTGGGGGAGGGGACGGGCCTGCCCCACAGAAGGCCGCTGGTGGGTCGCAGGACCCTGTTCCCTGCAGGCGCGTGTGTCAGCTCTGTCTGTCCGCAGATTGCTGGGCCTGGCCTGCCCGTAGGTCGCCGGTTCTCCTACCTTGCAGGCACTGGGGGTGGGGCCGGCTCCGTCCCCAACCAGCCGCTGGGCCTGCTCTGCCGGTGGTCACAGTCCCTCCTACCTTGCAGGCACTGGGGGAGGGGACGGGCCTGCCCCACAGAAGGCCGCTGGTGGGTCGCAGGACCCTGTTCCCTGCAGGCGCGTGTGTCAGCTCTGTCTCTTCGCAGATTGCTGGGCCTGACCTGCCTGTGGGTCGCTGGTTCTCCTACTTTGCAGGCACTGGGGGTGGGGCCGGCTCCGGCCCGCAACCAGCCGCTGGGCCTGATCTGTCGCTGGTCGCAGTCCCGCCTACCTTGCAGGCACTGGGGGAGGGGACTGTCCTGCCCCTCAGCAGGCCACTAAGCCTGATCTGCTAGAGGTGACAGTCCCGCCTACCTTGCAGGCTCTGGGGGAGGGGACGGGCCTGCCCCACAGAAGGCCGCTGGTGGGTCGCAGGACCCTGTTCCCTGCAGGCGCGTGTGTCAGCTCTGTCTGTCCGCAGATTGCTGGGCCTGGCCTGCCCGTAGGTCGCCGGTTCTCCTACCTTGCAGGCACTGGGGGTGGGGCCGGCTCTGGCCCCAACCAGCCGCTGGGCCTGCTCTGCCGGTGGTCACAGTCCCTCCTACCTTGCAGGCACTGGGGGAGGGGACGGGCCTGCCCCACAGAAGGCCGCTGGTGGGTCGCAGGACCCTGTTCCCTGCAGGCGCTTGTGTCAGCTCTGTCTCTTCGCAGATTGCTGGGCCTGACCTGCCTGTGGGTCGCCGGTTCTCCTACTTTGCAGGCACTGGGGGTGGGGCCGGCTCCGGCCCACAACCAGCCGCTGGGCCTGATCTGCCGCTGGTCGCAGTCCCGCCTACCTTGCAGGCACTGGGGGAGGGGACTGTCCTGCCCCTCAGCAGGCCACTAAGCCTGATCTGCTAGAGGTGACAGTCCCGCCTACCTTGCAGGCTCTGGGGGAGGGGACGGGCCTGCCCCACAGAAGGCCGCTGGTGGGTCGCAGGACCCTGTTCCCTGCAGGCGCGTGTGTCAGCTCTGTCTGTCCGCAGATTGCTGGGCCTGGCCTGCCCGTAGGTCGCCGGTTCTCCTACCTTGCAGGCACTGGGGGTGGGGCCGGCTCCGTCCCCAACCAGCCGCTGGGCCTGCTCTGCCGGTGGTCACAGTCCCTCCTACCTTGCAGGCACTGGGGGAGGGGACGGGCCTGCCCCACAGAAGGCCGCTGGTGGGTCGCAGGACCCTGTTGCCTGCAGGCGTGTGTGTCAGCTCTGTCTCTTCGCAGATTGCTGGGCCTGACCTGCCTGTGGGTCGCTGGTTCTCCTACTTTGCAGGCACTGGGGGTGGGGCCGGCTCCGGCCCGCAACCAGCCGCTGGGCCTGATCTGTCGCTGGTCGCAGTCCCGCCTACCTTGCAGGCACTGGGGGAGGGGACTGTCCTGCCCCTCAGCAGGCCACTAAGCCTGATCTGCTAGAGGTGACAGTCCCGCCTACCTTGCAGGCTCTGGGGGAGGGGACGGGCCTGCCCCACAGAAGGCCGCTGGTGGGTCGCAGGACCCTGTTCCCTGCAGGCGCGTGTGTCAGCTCTGTCTGTCCGCAGATTGCTGGGCCTGGCCTGCCGGTAGGTCGCCGGTTCTCCTACCTTGCAGGCACTGGGGGTGGGGCCGGCTCTGGCCCCAACCAGCCGCTGGGCCTGCTCTGCCGGTGGTCACAGTCCCTCCTACCTTGCAGGCACTGGGGGAGGGGACGGGCCTGCCCCACAGAAGGCCGCTGGTGGGTCGCAGGACCCTGTTCCCTGCAGGCGCTTGTGTCAGCTCTGTCTCTTCGCAGATTGCTGGGCCTGACCTGCCTGTGGGTCGCCGGTTCTCCTACTTTGCAGGCACTGGGGGTGGGGCCGGCTCCGGCCCACAACCAGCCGCTGGGCCTGATCTGCCGCTGGTCGCAGTCCCGCCTACCTTGCAGGCACTGGGGGAGGGGACTGTCCTGCCCCTCAGCAGGCCACTAAGCCTGATCTGCTAGAGGTGACAGTCCCGCCTACCTTGCAGGCTCTGGGGGAGGGGACGGGCCTGCCCCACAGAAGGCCGCTGGTGGGTCGCAGGACCCTGTTCCCTGCAGGCGCGTGTGTCAGCTCTGTCTGTCCGCAGATTGCTGGGCCTGGCCTGCCCGTAGGTCGCCGGTTCTCCTACCTTGCAGGCACTGGGGGTGGGGCCGGCTCCGTCCCCAACCAGCCGCTGGGCCTGCTCTGCCGGTGGTCACAGTCCCTCCTACCTTGCAGGCACTGGGGGAGGGGACGGGCCTGCCCCACAGAAGGCCGCTGGTGGGTCGCAGGACCCTGTTGCCTGCAGGCGTGTGTGTCAGCTCTGTCTCTTCGCAGATTGCTGGGCCTGACCTGCCTGTGGGTCGCTGGTTCTCCTACTTTGCAGGCACTGGGGGTGGGGCCGGCTCCGGCCCGCAACCAGCCGCTGGGCCTGATCTGTCGCTGGTCGCAGTCCCGCCTACCTTGCAGGCACTGGGGGAGGGGACTGTCCTGCCCCTCAGCAGGCCACTAAGCCTGATCTGCTAGAGGTGACAGTCCCGCCTACCTTGCAGGCTCTGGGGGAGGGGACGGGCCTGCCCCACAGAAGGCCGCTGGTGGGTCGCAGGACCCTGTTCCCTGCAGGCGCGTGTGTCAGCTCTGTCTGTCCGCAGATTGCTGGGCCTGGCCTGCCCGTAGGTCGCCGGTTCTCCTACCTTGCAGGCACTGGGGGTGGGGCCGGCTCTGGCCCCAACCAGCCGCTGGGCCTGCTCTGCCGGTGGTCACAGTCCCTCCTACCTTGCAGGCACTGGGGGAGGGGACGGGCCTGCCCCACAGAAGGCCGCTGGTGGGTTGCAGGACCCTGTTCCCTGCAGGCGCTTGTGTCAGCTCTGTCTCTTCGCAGATTGCTGGGCCTGACCTGCCTGTGGGTCGCCGGTTCTGATAAATTTCTTAAGACATATGATTTGCCCAGATTGAGACAGGAAGACACACACAATTTAAACAGACCAATAACAAAGGAAGAAATAGAAGAAGCCATCAAAAGACTACCAACCAAGAAAAGCCCTGGACCTGATGGGTATACAGCGGAGTTTTACAAAACCTTCAAAGAAGAACTAATACCAATACTTTTCAAACTACTTCAAGAAATAGAAAAAGAAGGAGCTCTTCCAAATTCATTCTATGAGGCCAACATCACCCTGATCCCAAAACCAGACAAAGACACTTCAAAGAAAGAAAACTACAGACCAATATCTCTAATGAACTTGGATGCAAAAATTCTCAATAAAATTCTGGCGAATCGAATACAAAAACATATCAGAAAACTTGTGCACCATGATCAAGTAGGATTCATCCCTGGGATGCAAGGCTGGTTCAATATACGGAAATCAATACATGCTATTCACATCAATAGGCTTAAAGACAAGAACCATATGATCATCTCGATAGATGCAGAAAAAGCATTTGACAAAATACAACATCCCTTTATGTTCAAAACATTAGAAAAACTAGGGATATCAGGAACTTACCTCAACATTGTAAAAGCTATATATGCTAAACCTCAGGCTAGCATCATCCTAAACTGAGAAAAACTGAAGGCATTCCCTCTAAAATCTGGAACAAGACAGGGATGTCCTCTATCACCACTTCTATTCAATTTAGTTCTCGAAGTACTAGCCAGAGCAATTAGACAGACAAAAGAAATTAAAGGCATAAAAATAGGAAAAGAAGAAATTAAATTATCGCTATTTGCAGATGACATGATAATTTACTTAACAGACCCAAAATGATCTACAAAGAAGCTGCTAGAGTTAATAAATGAATTCAGCAAAGTGGCAGGATATAAAATCAACACGCACAAATCAAAGGCATTCCTGTATATCAGCAACAAAACCTCCGAAATGGAAATAAGGAAAACGACTCCATTCACAATATCCTCAAAGAAAATAAGATACTTGGGAATCAACCTAACAAAAGAGGTGAAAGATTTATACAATGAAAACTACAGAACCTTAAAGAGAGAGATAGAAGAAGATCTCAGAAGATGGAAAAATGTACCCTGTTCATGGATAGGCAGAACTAACATCATCAAAATGGCGATATTACCCAAAGTTCTCTACAGGTTTAATGCGATGCCAATCAGAATCCCAAAGACATTTCTTGTAGAAATAGATAAAGCAATCATGAAATTCATATGGAAAAACAAAAGACCCAGAATAGCAAAAGCAATTCTAAGCAGGAAGTGTGAATCTGGAGGTATAGCGATACCAGAGCTCAAACTGTACTGCAAAGCAATAGTAACAAAAACAGCATGGTACTGGTACCAAAACAGGCAGGTGGACCAATGGTACAGAATAGAGGACACAGAGACTAATCCACAAAGTTACAACTATCTTATATTTGATAAAGGGGCTAAAAACATGCAATGGAGGAAGGATAGCATTTTCAACAAATGGTGCTGGGAAAATTGGAAATCCATATGCAACAAAATGAAATTGAATCCCTTTCTCTCGCCAGCCACAAAAGTTAACTCAAAATGGATCAAGGAGCTAGATATAAAAACAGAGACACTGCGTCTGATAGAAGGAAAAGTTGGCTATGATCTACATATTGTGGGGTCGGGCTCCAAATTCCTTAATAGAACACCCGTAGCCCAAGAGTTAATGACAAGAATAAATAAATGGGACCTACTTAAACTAAAAATTTTTTTTCTCAGCAAGAGAAACAGTAAAAGAGGTAAATAGAGAGCCTACATCCTGGGAACAAATTTTTACCCCTCACACCTCAGATAGAGCCCTAATATCCAGAATGTACAAAGAACTCAAAAAATTAAACAATAAGATAACAAATAATCCAATCAACAAATGGGCCAAGGACCTGAACAGACACTTCTCAGAGGAGGACATACAATCAATCCACAAGCACATGAGAAAATGCTCAACATTTCTAGCAATCAGAGAAATGCAAATCAAAACCACCCTAAGATACCATTTCACTCCTGTAAGATTGGCAGCCATTATGAAGTCAAACAACAATAAGTGTTGGCGAGGATGTGGGGAAAAGGGCACACTTGTTCACTGCTGGTGGGACTGCAAAATGGTGAGGCCAATTTGGAAAGCAGTATGGAGATTCCTGGGAAAGCTGGGAATGGATCCACCATTTGACCCAGCTATTGCCCTTCTTGGACTATTCCCTGAGGACCTTAAAAGAGCACACTATACGGATACGGCCACATCAATGATTATAGCAGCACAATTCACAATAGCTAGACTGTGGAACCAACCTAGATGCCCTTCAATAGATGAGTGGATAAAAAAATTGTGGCAGCTATACACAATGGAGTATTATGCAGCACTAAGAAACGACAAAATCATAGAATTTGCAGGGAAATGGATGGCATTAGAGCAGATTATGCTAAGTGAAGCTAGCCAAGCCCTAAAAAACAAATGTCAAATGTCTTCTTTGATATAAAGAGAGCCACTAAGAATAGAACAGGAAGGAAGAGCATGAGGAAAAGACTAACAGTAAACTAAGACGAATGGGGGGAGAGAAAGGAAGAGAGAAGGGAAAACATATGGAAATGGTTGGAGACCTTCAGTGATACACAAAATTATAAGAGGTTATGAGGGGCAAGGGGGTGGGGGGGGAAAAAAGGGGGAGAGAATTGAACAACAGCAGAGGAGGTAGAGAGGGAAGATGGGAGGGGAGGGGAAGGGAGGGGGGATAGTAGGGGATAGGAAAGGTAGCAGAATACAACAGTCACTAATATGCCATTATGTAAAAATGTGAGTATGTAACAGAAGTGAGTCTGTATTATGTATTTGGGGAGTTCAAAACCCAATTGAGTCGAATGTATGAAAGATGATATGTCTTGAGCTCTGTAATGTTTTGAACAATCAATAAAAAAATAAATAAATTAAAAAAAAAAAGAAAGCAGACTTTAGAGACTAAGGTGCAGAAGGACAATTACAAAGAGCAGAGGTTGGAGACTGGAGTGCAGAAGGACTGATACAGAAAGCAGAGTTTGGAGATTCGGGTGCAGAATTATCCTTACAGAGAGTAGAGTTTCGAGAATGCAGTACAGAAGGACTCTTACAGAGAGCAGAGTTTGGAAACTGGGGTGGAGAATGACTGTTGCAGATAGCAGATGTTGGAGACTGGGGTGCAGGAGGAATGTTGCAGAGAGCAGAGGATGGAGACTGGGGTGCACAAGGACTGTTGCAGAGAGCAGAGTTTGCAGACGGAATTGCAGAAGGACTCTTACAGACGGCAGAGTTTAGAGATTGTGGTGCAAAACGACTGATACAGAAAGCAGAGGTTGGATACTGGGGTGCATAAGGACCCTTACGTAGAATGAGGTTGTAGTCTGCGGTACCGAGAGAAGAGGTTGGAGACTGGGGTGCAGATGGATTATTGCAGAGAGCAGAGTTTTCAGACTGAGGTACAGAAGAACTGTTGCTGAGAGCAGATGTTGGAGACTGGTGTTCACAAGGACTGTTTCAGCGAGCAGAGGTTTGAGACTGGGGTGCCAAAGGATCTTTGCAGAGAGAAGAGGTTGGACACTGAGGTGCAGAAGGATCGTTGTGAAAAGCAGAGGTTTGAGACTGTGGTGCAGAAGGATCATTACCGAGAACAGAGTTTGGAGACTGGGGTGCACAAGGAATGTTGCAATGAGCAAAGGTTGGAGACTTTGGTGCAGAAGGACTGTTGCAGAAAGCAGAGATTGGAGACGGGTGCAGAAAAACTTATAGAGAAAGATGATGTTGGAGACTGGGGTGCAGAAAGACCATTACATAGAACAGAGGTTGGAGAATCCGGTACAGAAGGACTGTTACAGAGAGCATAGGTTAAAAACTGGGGTGCAGAAAACAGAGGTTAGAGACTGGGGTGCAGAAGGACTGTTGCAGAGAGCAGAGTTTGGAGACTGGGTTGCAGAAGAACTGTTATAGTGAGCAGCGGTTGGAGACTGGTGTGCAGAAGAATCTTGCAGAGAGAGAGGTTGGAGACTGGGGTGAAGAAGGACTGCTGCAGAGAGCAGAATTTTGAGACTGGGGTGCATAAGGATTGTTACAGAGAGCACAGGTTGGATACTGTGGTGCAGAAGGACTTGTGCATAGAGCAGAAGTTGGAGATTTTGTTGCAGAAGGAACTGTTGCAGAGAGCAGAGGTTGGAGACTGAGGTGCAGAAGGACTGTTATAGACAGCAGAGGATTGAGACAGGGGTGCAGAAGAAATGATTCAAAAAGCAGAGGTTGAAGACTGGCGTACAAGAGGACCATTAGAGAGAGCAGAGGTTGGAGTCTTTAGTACAGAAAAACTCTTACAAAGTGCAGAGGTTGGAGACTGGGGTGCAGAAGGACTGTTGCAGAGAGTAGATGATGGAGAGAGGGGTGCAGAAAAACTGTACCAGAGAGCAGACGTTAGAGACTAAGGTGCAGAAGTAAAGTTACACAGAGCACAGTTTGGAGACTGGGATGCAAAAGGACTGATACAGAAAGCAGAGTTTGGAGATTTTGGTGCAGAAGTATTCTTACAGAGAGCAGAGTTTCGAGAATGCAGTACAGAAGGACTCTTACAGAGAGCAGAGTTTGGAGACTGTGGTGGAGAATGACTGTTGCAGATAGCAGATGTTGGTGACTGGGGTGAAGAAGAAATGTTGCAGAGAGCAGAGGATGGAGACTGGGGTGCACAAGGACTGTTGCAGAGAGCAGAGGTTGCAGACTGAGTTGCAGAAGGACTCTTACAGACGGCAGAGTTTGGAGACTATGGTGCAAAACGACTGATACAGAAAGCAGAGTTTGGATACTGGGGTGCATAAGGACCCTTACGGAGAACAGAGGTTGGAGACTGTGGTACAGAAGGACTGGTACCGAGAGAAGACGTTGGAGACTGGGGTGCAGAAGAACCGATGTAGAGAACAGAGGTTGGAGACTGGGGTGCAGACGGATTGTTGGGTCGAGCAGTGTATGGAGACTGGGGTATAGAAGGACTGTTGCAGAGAGCAGAGGTTGGAGACTGGAGTGTAGAAGGACTGTTGCGGAGAGCAGACGTTGGAGACTGGGGTGCAGAAGGCTCGTTTGGGCGAGCAGAGTATGGAGACTGGGATGTAGAAGGACTGTTACAGAGAGCAGAGTTTGTAGACTGGGTTGTCGAAGGACTGTTTCAGAGAGCAGATTTTGGAGACTTGGGCGCAGAAGGAATGTTGCATAGAGCAGAGATTGGAGACTGAGGTAGAGAAGGACTGTTGCAGAGAGCAGATGTTGGAGACTGGGTTTCACAAGGACTGTTGCAGCGAGCAGAGTTTTGAGACTGGGGTGCCAAAGGATCTTTGCAGAGAGAAGAGGTTGGACACTGAGGTGCAGAAGGATCATTGCGGAGAGCAGAGGTTCGAGACTGGGGTGTAGAAGGATCATTACCGAGAGCAGAGTTTGGAGAATGGGGTGCAGAAGGAATGTTGCAGTGAGAAGAGGTTGGAGACTTGGGTGCAGAAGGACTGTTGCAGAAAGCAGAGGTTGGAGACTGGGCTGCAGAAGGACTGTTGCAGAGAGCAGAGTTTAAAGACTGGGTTGCAGAAGGACAGTTACAGATAGCAGATGTTGGACACTGGGGTGCAGATGGACTGATACAGAGAGCAGAGGTTGGAGACTGGAGTGCAGAAGGCCTTTTACAGAGAGCACAATTTGGTGAGTGGGGCGAAAAAGGACTGTTATAGAGAGCAGTGTTTGGAGACTGGGTTGTAGAAGGATCTTACAGAGAGCAGAGATTGGAGCCTGAGGTGCAGAAGCACTCTTACATAGAGTAGAGGTTGGAGACTGAGGTAAAGAAGGACTGTTGCAGAGAGCTAAGGTTGGAGACTGAGGTGCAGAAGGATTGTTAAAGAGAGCAGAGGTTGGAGACAGGGGTGCAGAAGGACTGATTTAGAGAGCAGAGGTTTTAGACTGGGATGTACAAGGACTGTTGTAGGGAGTAGAGGTTGGAGATTGGGGTCCAGCAGGACTGTAGCAGAGCTTAGAGGTTTGAGACTAAGGTGCAGAAGGACATTTACACAGAGCAGAGATTAGAGACTGGATTGCAGAAGGACTGACAAAGAAAGCAGAGGCTGGAGACTCTGGTGGAGAAGTACCCTTACAGAGAGCAGAGGTTGTAGAATGCAGTACAGAAGGACTGTTACAGAGAGCAAAGTTTGGAGACTGGGGTGCAGAATGACTGTTGCAGAGAGCAGATGTTGGAGACTGGGGTGCAAAAGGACTGTTTAAGAGAACAGAGGATGGAGATTGGGGTGCAGAAGGACTGGTGCAGAGAGCACAGGTTGCAGACTGAGTTGCAGAAGGACGGTTACAGAGGGCAGAGTTTGGAGACTGTGGTTTAAAACGACTGATACAGAAAGCAGAGGTTGGATACTGGGGTGAATAAGAACCCTTACAGAGAACAGAGGTTGGAGACTGGGGTACAGTAAGACTGTTACAGAGAGAAGAGTTTGGAGTCTCGGTTGCAGAAAAACTGATGTAGAGAACAGAGTTTGGAGACTGGGGTGCAGTAAGACCGTTGGGGCGATCAGAGTATGGAGACTTGGGTGTAGAAGGAGTGTTAAAGAGAGAAGTGATTGGAGACTGAGTTACAAAAGGGCTGTTACAGAGAGCAGAGTTTTGAGATTGGGGTACAGATGGATTTTTGCAGAGAGCAGAGTTTTCAGACTGAGGTACAGAAGAACTGTTGCAGGAAGCAGATGTTGGAGACTGGGGTTAACAAGGACTGTTGCAGCTAGCAGAGGTTTCAGACTGGGATACAGAAGGCCTGTTACAGAGAGCAGAGGTTGGAAACTGCGGTGCAGAAGGACTGTTACAGAGAGCAGAGTTTGCAGACTGGGTTTCAGAAGGGTCTTACAAAGAGCAGAGGTAGGAGACAGACATTCAGAAAGACTGTTACAGAGAGCAAAGGTTGGAGACTGGGGTGCAGAGGGATTGTTGAAGACAGCAGATTTTTCAGACTGAGGTACAGAAGAACTGTTGCAGACAGCAGATGTTGGAGACTGGGGTGCAGAAGGATCGTGGTAGAGAGCAGAGGCTGAACACTGGCTTGCAGATGGAATGATACAGAGAGCAGAGGTTGGAGACTGGGGTGCAGAAGGCCTGTTACAGAGCAGAGTTTGGGGACTGGGGTGCAGAAGGATCTTACCTAGAGCAGAGTTTTGAGGTTGGAGACTGGTGTGCAGAAGGACTGTTACAGAGACCAGATTTTGGAGACTGGGTTTTAGAAGGATACTACAGAGAGCAGAGGTTAGCGAGTGAAGTGCAGAACGACTGTTAGAGAGAGTAGAGGTTAAAGACTGGGATGCAGAAGGACTGTTGCAGAGAGCAGAGGATGGAGACTGGGGTGCAGAAAGACTGTTGGAGAGAGCAGATCTTGGAGACTGGGCTGAAGAAGGACTGTTGTAGAAAGCAGTGGTAGGAGACTGGGTTGCAGAAGGAATGTTGCAGAGAGCAGAGGTTGGAGACTGAGGTTCGGAAGTCCTGTTACAGAGAGAAGAGGTTGGAGCCTTGGATGCAGAAGGACTGTTCCAGAGATCAGAGGTTGGATACAGGGGTGAAGATGGATCTTACAGAGAGAGGAATTTGGAGACTGAGGTGCAGAAAAGACTGTTGCGGAGATCAGAGGTAGTAGACTGGGGTGCAGAAGGCCTGCTACAGAGAGAAGAGTTTGGAGACTGGCGTGCAGAAAGCCTGTTATAAAGAGGAGAGGTTGGAGACTTGGGTGCAGAACACTGTTATAGAGAGCAGAGTTTGGAGACTGGGTTGCTGAAGAATCTTACAGAGAGCAGTGTTTGGAGACTAGGTTCAGGTGGACTGTTACAGAGAGCAGTGTTTGGAGACTGGGTTGCAGAAGGATCGTGCAGAGAGCACAGGTTTCAGAATGAGGTGCAGAAGGACTGTTACAGAGAGCAGAGGTTGGAGACTGAGGTGTAGAAGGACTGTTACAGAGAGCAGAGTTTGGAGACTAAGGTGCAGAAAGACTGTTACCGAAAGAAGTGGTTGGAAACTGAGGTGCAGAAAGACCGTAACAGAAACCAGAGTTTAAAGACGGCAGTATAGAAAAACTGTAACAGAGTGCAGAGGTGTCAGACTGAGGTGCAGATAGACTGTTACAGAGAGTAGAGGTTGGAGACTGAGGTGCATAAGAATAGATACAGAGAGCAGAGGTTTGAGACTGGATTTAGAGGGATCCTACAGAGAGCAGAGGTTGGAGAGTGAAGTGCAGAAGGACTGTTACAGAGATTAGAGGTTGGAGACTGAGGTGCAGAAGACCGTTGCAGAGAACAGAGTTTGGAGACTGAGGCGCAGAATGCTTGTTACAGAGAGCAGAGTTTGGAGACTGGGGTGCAGAAGGACTGTTGCAGGAAGCAGAGGATGGCGACTGGGCTGCAGAAAGAATGTTGCAGAGAGCAGAGGTTGGAGACTGTGGTGCAGAAGGACTCTTAGAGAGAGCAGAAGTTGGAGACTGGGGTGCAGAAGGACTGATGCAGAGAGCAGAGGTTAAAGACTGAGGTGGAAAATCCTGTTACACAGAGCAGAGGTTGGACACTGGGGTGCAGAAAGATCATTGAAATAAGCAGAGCTTGGAGACAGGGGTGCAGAAAGAACTTACAGAGAGCAGAAGTTTGAGACTGAGTTGCAGAAAAACTGTTGCAGAGATCAGAGTTTGGAGACTGGGGTGCAGTAGGATCATTGCAGTGAGCAGAGTTTGGAGACTGAAGTGCAGAAGGATAGTTGGAGAGAGCAGAGGTTGGAGACTGGGGTGCAGAATGACTGTTATAGAGAGCGGAATTTGGAGACTGAGTTCCTGAAGGATATTACAGAGAGCAGAGGTTGGAGACTGAGGTGCAGGTGGACTGTTACAGAGAGTAGTGGTTGAAGACTGGGGTTCAGAAGTTTTGTGCAGAGAGAAGAAGTGTCAGACTGAGGTGCACATGGACTGTTACAGAGAGCAGAGGTTGTAGACTGAGGTGTAGAAGGACTGTTACAGAGAGCAGAGTTTTGAGACTGAGGTGCAGAAGGACTGTTACAGAAAGAAGTGGTTGGAGACTGGGGTGCAGAGTTGTAGAAGTACAGAAGCAGAGAGCAGAGGTTGTAGACTGGGGTGCAGAAGGAGTGTTGCAGAGAGCAGTTGTTGGAGACTGGGATGCAGAAGGATCATTGCAGAGAGCAGAGGTTTTAGACTGCAGTTTAGAAGGACTGTTGCAGAGAGCAGCGGTTAGAGACTGAGGTGCAGAAGGATCGTTGCAGAGAGAAGAGGTTGGAGACTGGGGTGCAGAAGGCCTGTTACAGAGAGTAGAGTTTGGAGACTAGGGTGCATAAGACCTGTTACAGAGAGTAGAATTGGAGATTGGGGTGCAGAAAGATTGTTGCAGACATCAGAGGTTTCAGACTGAGGCTTAGAAGGACTCATACAGAGAGCAGAGTTTGGAATCTGAGTTGCAGAAGGACTGCCTTTATAGAGAGAAGAGTTTGGAGACTGCAGTACAGAAGCACTGTTAGAGAGAGCAGATTTTGGAGACTTTAGTGCAGAAAGACTGTTGTAGAGAGCAGATGTTGGAGACTAGTGTGCAGAAAGACTGTTACAGAGAGCAGACATTGGAGACTGAGGTGCAGAAGAGTTGATACAGAGAGCAGAGGTTGGAGACTGCGGTACAGAAGGACCATTACAGAGAGCAAAGTTTGAAGACTGAGGTGCAGAAGGACTTCTACAGAGAGCAGAGTTAGGATACTGGGGTCCAGAACGTCTGTTACAGAGAGGAGAGTTTGGAGAAAGGGATGCAAAAGGATCTTACAGAGAACAGAATCTGGAGACTGGGGTGCAGCATGACTGTTGCAGAGAGCAGAGGTTGGAGACTGAGGTTCAGAAGGATCGTTGCAGAGAAAAGAGTTTGGAGACTGTGGTGCAGAAAGACTGTTACAGAGAGCTGAGTTTCGAGATTGGGGTGCAGAAGAACTGTTACAGAGAGCAGATGTTAGAGACTGGGGTGCCTTACACCTGCTACAGAGAGCATAGGTTTAAGACTGAGGTGCAGAAGGACTGTTACAGAGAGCAGAGGTTGGAGACTGAGGTGCAGAAGGACTGTTACAGAGAGCAGAGGTTGGAGACTGAGGTGCAGAAGGATTGGTAAAGAGAGAAGATTTTGGAGACTAGGTGTAGAATGACTGTTACAGAGTGCAGAGTTTGGAAACTGTGGTTCAGAAAGATCGTTGCAGAAAGTAGAGGTTGGAGACTGAGGTGCAGAAGGATCGTTACAGAGAGCAGAAGTAGGAGACTGGGGTCAGAAAGACAGTTACAGAGAGCACAGTTTGGAGACAGGGGTTCAGAAGAAATGTTGCTGTGAGCAGAGATTGGAGACTGCGGTACAGAAGTACTGTTACAAAGAGCAGAGGGTGGAGACTGGGGTGCAGAAGGAATGTCACCTAGGGCACAGTTTGGAAACTGTGGTGGAGAAGGATGTTACAGAGAGCAGAGGCTGGAGACTGGGGTCAGAATGACTGTTGCAGAGAACAGACGTTGGAGACTGGGATGCAGAAGAATCATTGCAGAGAGCAGAGGTTGGAAACTAAGGTGCAGAAGGATCGCTACAGAGAGCAGAGTTTGGAGACCGGGGTGCAGTATGATAGTTACAGAGAGCACAGGTTGGAGACTGGGGTGCAGAAGAAATGTTGAAGAGAGCAGAGGTTGGAGACTGGGGTGCAGAAGGACTGTACCAGAGAGCAGTGGTGGGAGACTGGGGTGCAGAAGGACTGTTGCAGAGAGCAGACATTGGAGACTGAGGTGCAGAAGGACTGTTACAGAGATGCAGAAGGATCGTTGCAGAGAGCAGATGTTGGAGACTGGTGTGTAGAAGGACTTTTGCACAGAGCAGAATTTTGAGACTGGGGTGCAGAAGGACTGTTGTGGAGAGCAGAGTGTGGAGACTGAGGAGCAGAAGGACTGTTACAGAGAGCAGAGTTTTCAGACTGAGTTGCAGAATAACTGATACGGAAAGTAGAGTTTGGAGACTGGGGTGCAGAAGGATTGTTACAGAGAGCAGAGTTTTTTTTTTTTGTATTCTTTTGTTGTTTAAATTTTTATTTTTATATTTTAATTTAAAAACAGTTTTTAAAAATCTGTTATAATTAGTTATATATGACAATAGAATGCATTTTGGCATATTGTACACAAATGGAGCACAACTTCTCATTCCTCTGGCTGTGCAGAGTCACTCCAGTAGTGTAATCATTCATGTATATGGGGTAATAATATCTGTCTCATTCTCCCATCCTTCCCATTCCCACAACCCCTCCCCTACCCTTGCTCCCCTCTGCACAATCCAAAATTTATTCATTCATCGCTACTCACCCCCAAAACTGGATCAGTATCTGCTTAACAGCAAACATTTTGCCTTTGATTTTGGGGGGATTGGCTTATTTCACTTAGCATAATATTCTCTAGGTCCATCCATTTACCAGCAAATGACAGAATTTCATTCTTCTTTAAGGCTGAGTAATATTCCATTTCATATATACCACATTTTTTATCCATTCATATTTTGATGGGCATCCATAGTTTAGCTATTGCGAGTTGAACTCCTATCAACATTGATGTGGCTACATCACTGTAGTATGCTGATTTTCAGTCCTTCGTATATAAACAAAGGAGTAGGATAACTGGATCAAATGGCTGTACCATTCCAAGTTTTCTGAGGAATCTCCCATACTGCTTTCCAGAGTAGTTTCACCAAATTATAGTCCCACCAGCAATGTATGAGTGTACCTTTTCCCCCACATCCTTGCCAACATTTATTATTGCTGTATTCTTGATAACTGCCATTCTGACTAGAGTGAGAGAAAATCTTAGAGTAGTTTTGATTTGCATTTCTCTAATTGCTAGAGATGATGAACATATTTTCACGTTTGCTGATCGATTGTATTTCTTCTTCTGAGAAGTGTTTGTTTAGTTCCTTAGCCCATTTATTGATGGCATTCTTTGCTTTTGGTATTCAGTTTTTTAAGTTCTTTATGTATTTTGGATATTAATCCTTTATCGAAGGAGTAGGTAGCTAATATTTTCTCCCAGTCTGTAGTCTCTATCCTCATGCTCTTAATCATTCTGTTGCTGTGCAGAAGCTTTTTAGTTTGATGGTATCCAACTTATTGATTCTTGGTTTAATTTCTTGCACTTGAGGGTCTTGTTAAGAAAGTTGGTGCCAGCACTTATATGATGGAGTGTTGACACTGTTTTCTTCTAGCAGTTGCAAGGTTTCTGGTCTAATTCCTAAGTCTTTTATCAATATCTATTTAGATTTTCTGCAGGGTGAGAGATAGGGGTCTACTTTCATTTTTCTACTAATGGCTATCCAGTATTCCCATATCGTTTGTTTAAGAGATTGTCTTTTCTCCAAAAACATTTTTGGAACCTTTGTCAAGTATCAGATGGCTATAGGTATGTGGATTTGTCTCTGTGTCTTCTATTCTGTTCCATTGGTCTTCAAGTCTATTTTGATGCCAATATCATACTGGTTTTGTTGTTATAGCTCTGTAGTATAATTTCAGATCAGGTAATGTGATGCCTCCTGCTTTACTATTCTTTCTCAGTATTGCTTTGGTTTTTCTAGGTCTCTTATTCTTCCAAATGAATTTAAGAATTGTTAAAAACAAAAAACAGGGAGGGAAGGGGAGGGGGGAAAGTAGGGGATAGGAAAGGTAGCAGAATACAACAATATCTAATTGGGCATTATGTAAAATTGTGGATGTGTAACTGACGTGATTCTGCAATCTGCATTTGGGGTAAAATTGGGAGTTCATAACCCACTTCAATCTAATGTATGAAATATGATATGTCAAGAGCTCTGTAATGTTGTGAACAACCAATAAAAAATACAATAAAAAATAAAAACAAAAAACAAAAAAAGAATTGTTTTTTTCTCATTCTGTGAAGAATTCATTGGTATTTTGAAGGAGATTGCACTGAATCTATACATTTCTTTGGATACTATGGCCATTTTGACAATATTAATTCTGCCTATCCAAGAATGTGGAAGATCTTTCCCTCTTGTACAGTGTTCTTCAATTTCTTCCTTCAATGTACTACAATTATCACTGTAGAGTTTTTTACCTCCTTAGTTAGATTAATTCCCAAGTATTTCATTATTATGTTTTTTAGGTTAATGTGAATAGGGTGGTTTTCCTGAATTCTTCCTCAGCTGAATCAATGTTGGAATGTAGGAAAGCTATTGATTTTATGGGTGTTGATCTTTTATTTTGCTTGTATTTTGCTGAACTTCTAATCTCTAGAAGTCTACTGTTGGAGGTTTTTTTTTTTTTTTTGGATCTTCTAGATACAGGATCATGTCATTGGCAAAGAAAGATAGTTGGACTTCTTTTCCTATTTGTATCCCTTTGATTTTCTTTTCTTGCCTCCTGGTTTTGTCTTATGTTTTAAGGACTACATTGAATATAAATGGTGAGAGTGGACATCCTTGTCTTGGTCCTCATTTAAAAGAAAAGGTTTTTAGTGTTTTTCTATTCAGGGATAAAGAAGGACACTTCATACTGCTCAAGGGAACCATAAACCAACAAGACATAACAATCATAAATATATATGCCCCAAATAATGGTGCAGCTGTGTTCATCAAGCAAACTCTTCTCAAGTTCAAGAGTCTAATACACCACCATACAATAATCATGGGAGACTTCAACACACCTCTCTCACCACTGGACAGATCTTACAAACAAAAGTTAAATAAGGAAACTATAGAACTCAATAACACAATTAACAACCTAGACTTAATTGACATATATAGACTATACCACCCAAAATCAAGTAGTTACACTTTTTTCTCAGCAGCACATGGAACCTTCTCAAAAATAGACCATATATTATGTCACAGGGCAACTCTTAGAAAATATAAAGGGGTAGAGATAATACCATGCATCTTATCTGATCATAATGGAATAAAACTGAAAATCAATGATAAAAGAAGGAAGGAAAAATCAAGTATCACTTGGAGAATGAACAATAGGTTGCTGAATGATCAATGGGTTTTAGAAGACAACAAGGAGGAAATTAAAAAATTCCTAGAGTTAAATGACAACACAGACACAACATATCAGAATCTATGGGAAACATTGAAAGCAGTTCTAAGAGGAAAATTTATTGCTTGGAGTACATTCCTCAAAAAAAGAAAAAAAACCAACAAATAAATGATCTCATACTTCATCTCAAAATCCTAGAAAAAGAAGAGCAAAACAACAGCAAAAAAAGTATAAGGAAAGAAATAATTAAAATCAGAGCTGAAATAAATGAAATTGAAACAAAAGAAACAAGTGAAAAAATTGACAAGACTAAAAGTTGGTTCTTTGAAAAAATAAATAAAATTGACAGACCCTTAGCCATGCTAACGAAGAGAAGAAGAGAGAGAACTCAAATTACTAACATACGGGATGAAAAAGGTAATATCACAACAGACACTTCAGAAATACAGAAGATAATCAGAAATTATTTTGAATCCTTATACTCCAATAAAATAAAAGATAGTGAAGGCATAGATAAATTACTTAAGTCTTATGACCTGCCCAGATTGAGTCAGGAGGATATAGACAACCTAAACAGACCAATAACAATAGAGGAAATAGAAGAAACCATCAAAAGATTACCAACTAAGAAAAGCCCAGGACCAGATAGGTATACAGCAGAGTTTTACAAAACCTTTAAAGAGAAACTAACACTAATACTTTTCAAGCTATTTCAGGAAATAGAAAAAGAGGGAGAACTTCCAAATTCATTCTACGAGGCAAACATCACCCTGATTCCGAAACCAGACAAAGACACTTCAAAGAAAGAAAACTACAGACCAATATCTCTAATGAACCTTGACGCAAAAATCCTCAAGAAAATTCTGGCGAATCGGATTCAAATACATATCAAAAAAATTATACACCATTATCAAGTAGGATTCATCTCTGGGATGTAAGGCTGGTTCAATATATGGAAATCAATAAATGTTATTCACCACATCAATAGACTTAAAAATAAGAACCATATGATCATCTCGATAGATACAGAAAAAGTATTCGACATAGTACAGTATCCCTTGATGTTCAAAACTCTAGAAAAATTAGGGATAACTGGAACATACCTCAACATTGTAAAAGCAATCTACAATAAGCCAAAGGCAAGCATCATACTGAATGGAGAAAAATTGAAGGCATTCCCTCTAAGATCTGGTACAAGACAGGGATGCCCTCTCTCACCACTTCTGTTCAACATAGTCCTAGAAACACTGGCCAGAGCAATTAGACAGACGAAAGAAATTAAAGGCATAAAAATAGGAAAAGAAAACTTAAACTATCACTATTTGCAGATGATATGATCCTATACCTAGCAGACCCAAAAGGGTCTACAAAGAAGCTATTAGAGCTAATAAATGAATTCAGCAAAGTGGCAGGATATAAGATCAACACGCATAAATCAAAGGATTTGTTGCTGATAAATCCTCTGAAACGGAAATAAGGACAACTACTCCATTCACAATATCCCCCCAAAAAATAAAATACTTGGGAATCAACCTAATAAAAGAGGTGAAAGATTTATATAATAAAAATTACAGAACTCTAAAGAAAGATATAGAAGAAGACCTTAGAAGATGCAAAAATATACCCTGCTCATGGATAGGCAGAACTAACATCATCAAAATGGCGATATTACCAAAAGTTCTCTATAAGTTCAATGCAATGCCAATCAAAATCCCAACAGAATTTCTTGTAGAAATAGATAAAAGAATCATGAAATTCATATGGAATAATAAAAAACCCAGAATAGCAAAAACAATGCTAAGCAGGAAGTGTGAATCAGGCGGTATAGCTATACCAGACTTCAAACTATACTATAGAGCAATAGTAACAAAAACAGCATGGTACTGGTACCAAAACAGGCAGGTGGACCAATGGTACAGAATAGAGGATACAGTAACCAATCCACAAAACTACAACTATCTTATATTTGAGAAAGAGGCTAAAAGCATGCAATGGAGGAAGGATAGCATCTTCAACAAATGGTGCTGGGAAAACTGGAAATCCATTTGCATCAAAATGAATCTGAATCCCTATCTCTCGCCATGAACAAAAGTTAACTCAAAATGGATCAAGGAGCTTGTTATTAAATCAGAGACACGGCATCTGATAGAAGAAAAAGTTGGTTATGATCTACATACTGTGGGATCGGGCCCCAAATTCCTCAATAGGACACCCATAGCACAAGAGTTAACAACTAGAATCAACAAATGGGACTTACTCAAACTAAAAAGTTTTTTCTCAGCAAAAGAAACAATAAGAGAGATAAACAGGGAGCCTACATCCTGGGAACAAATCTTTAATCCACACACTTCAGATAGAACCCTAATAAACAGAATATACAAAGAACTCAAAAAATTAGACAATAAGATAACAAATAACCCAATCAATAAATGGGCCAAGGACCTGAACAGACAGTTCTCAGAGGGGGACATACAATCAATCAATAAATACATGAAAAAATGCTCACCATCGCTAGCAGTCAGAGAAATGCAAATCAAAACTACCCTAAGATACCATCTCACTCCAGTAAGATTGGCAGCCATTAGGAAGTCAAACAACAATAAGTGCTGGAGAGGATGCGGGGAAAAAGGCACTCTTGTTAATTGCTGGTGGGACTGCAAATTGGTGCAGCCAATTTGGAAAGCAGTATGGAGATTTCTTGGAAAGCTGGGAATGGAACCACCATTTTACCCAGCTATTCCCCTTCTGGGTCTATTTCCTAAAGACCTAATAAGAGCATGCTACAGAGACACTGCTACATCGATGTTCATAGCAGCACAATTCACTATAGCAAGATTATGGAATCAGCCTAGATGCCTTTCAATAGATGAATGGATAAAAAAAAATGTGGCATTTATACACAATGGAGTATTACTCTGCATTAAAAAATGACAAAATCATAGAATTTGGAGGGAAATGGATGGCATTAGAGCAGATTATGCTAAGTGAAGCTAGTCAATCTTTAAAAAACAAATACCAAATGACCCCTTTGATATAAGGGGAGTAAACAAGGACAGGGTAGGGATGAAGAACTTGAGAAGAAGATTTGCATTAAACAGGGATGAAAGGTGGGAGGGAAAGGGAGTGAGAAGGGAAATCGCATGGAAATGGAAGGCGATCCTCATGGTTATACAAAATGATATATAAGAGAAAACGAGGGGTAAGACAAGATAATATAAATGGAAGAAATGATTTACAGTAGAAGGGGTAGAGAGAGAAAAGGGAAGGGGAGGGGAAGGGAGGGGGGATAGTATAGAATAAGACAGACAGCAGAATACATCAGACACTAGAAAGGCAATATGTCAATCAATGGAAGGGTAACTTATGGGATACACCAGTCTGTATACGGGGTAAAGTTGGGAGTTCATAACCCGCTTGAATCAAACTGTGAAATGTGATGTATTAAGAACTATGTAATGTTTTGAACGACCAACAATAAAAAAATAAAATAAAATAAAGGAATGATTCCACCAATGACATATGTTCCTTTACTGAACCTGTCACACTTTGACCAATGTTATTGTCGCTGATTTGCTAAAAGTTTAATAAGAGATACCAATAAATTGAAAGGTACTTTCAAAAAAAATAAAAATAAATAAATTAGCAGAATGGATCAAAAAACAGGATCAAACTATATGTTGTTTGTGCGGAGCCACTCTGAATGATTCACATTCTCCTTCCCATAGAGGAGAGGCTTTGACTTGTACTACATCTCATAGTGAACTGGACATTGCCCTGGTCTTAGAAGTTTGAGGATGCATCTTCAGATATAGGCGTGTCACCCCAAGGATTGAACTACGCTTACCTGTTCCTTTGTGATATTAACCCCTTTGCCCTGGTTGGGATAGAATGTTCCATGGAAAAACTTTGGTGTCCCCTTCTCTCCCTCTGCCTTTGTGTGTGGACTTCCTAGATGTCAGTCAACCTGTTGACAGCAGACATTATGAAGCTAGACTCAACCGCCTGAAACCTGACCCCTTGCCTCATTTGAATGGCTTCTCCTCAATAAAAGAGTTCAGCACTCGCTTGCTCTCTATCTGGGGACCCTTGAGGTCAGAGGAGCCTTCACAGGTCCCCAAAGAAAAAGGTATCTCTGTCTCTGTGTGGTTATTTCGTGCAACCCAGTTCACCTGGAGTCACCCTGAATGTTTTAGTCATGAGGAACATGACAGTTGTTTACAGGAGACTCATAAGGAAAGACACCACAGGCTGAAGGTAAAAGGTTGGAAAAAAAATATTCTGTGCACACAGATTCCCAGAATAATAAGGGGGGAAGCTATTTTCTCATCTGATAAAGCAAATATCAAGCATGCATCCAATTACCCCCCCCAAAAAAAAGAAACCCTCCATGTCATTAAATCTAACATAGAACTCAACACAATAATACTATATTATTATCACAAATAGATTATCAAAACATAACATCAATAAAGATATCTCCAACCTAAATAATACTATAAAGCAAATGAACCTAACAGACATCTACAGAATATCTCACTTTTACTATCTTCTCAGCAGCTCATGGAACTTTTTCCAAAATAGACCATTTCTGGGCCATAAAAAAAAATTTAGCAAAAAAAAAATCAATATAATCCCATGCATCCTATCAGATCATAACAGTATGAAGCTAGAAATCATCAGGAATAAAGATAATAGAAACAACATAAACACATGGATACCAAAAAATAATTAAAGAATAATGGACCAAAGAAGTAATAAATAGAAATCAAGAAATTCTTAGAAATGAAACTGAACAGAGATAACAACATATAAAAAATCTCTGGGACAATATGAAAGCAGTTCTAAAAGGAAAATTTATACAACCAATGAATACATTAACAAAATAGAGAGATCCCAAATACATAAGCTTATGCTTCACCTCTAGGCCTTAGAAAAAGAACAAACTGTTTACAAAAACAGTAAAATAAGAAAATAATTATGATCAGAGCAGAAATTAACAAAATTGAGAATAAAATAAAACCAATGCATCAGATCAATGCAATGAAGAATTGTTGCTCCAAAAAGATAAATTAAATTGTTAAACCATTAGCCAGACTAACCCAAAAGAGGGAAAAAGAAGACCCAAATCAATAAAATTAAAGATAACAAAGGAGATATTACCATAGACTACTGAAATTCCAAGGGTAATTAGAACCTATTTGAAAATTTATACTCCAGTGAACTGGAAAATCTAGACAACATTGACAAATTTATAGACACATATGACCTGCCTAAATGGAACCAGGAAAATAAAACCTAAACTGACCACTATCAAGTAATGAAATTGAAACAGAAATTTAAAACCTTCCAAAAAAAGAAAAGCCCAGGACCAGATGGATTCTCAACTGAGTTCTACCAGACCTTTACAGATGAACTAACACCAGTCTTTCTCAAATTATTGCATGAAATTGAGAGGGAACGGCCAAATACATTGTATGAAACCAGTATAACCCTTGATACCAAAACCACACAAAAGTGCATCAAGGAAAGAAAACTACAGACCAGTATCCCTGATGAACATAGACACAAATATCTTTAATAAGATATTAGCAAACTGTTTAAAAAACACAGAAGACAACACATCATAATCAAATAGGTTTAATTCCAGAGATGTAAGTTCGGTTCAACATATGTAAATCAATAAATGTAATTCACCACTTAAACAGGATTAGGACAAGAATCACATGATCACCTCAAATCCAGTACCCACTCATATTAAAAAGTACCCATTCATATGCTGAAGAAGGAACCTTCCTCAACATTGTACAGGCCATTTATGAAAAACCCAAAGCCATTATCATACAGAGAGCAAAGTTTTAAGCGTGGGATGCAGAAGGACTACTGCAGAGAACAGAGGTTGGATACTGGGGTGCAGAATGGCCGTTGCAGAGAGATGAGGTTGGAGACTGAGGTGCAGAATGACTGTTACAGAGAGCAAAGTTTGGAGAACGGGGGAAAGAAGGATCTCATAGAGAGCCGAGTTTGGAGAATGGGGTGCAGAAAGACTATTGCAGAGAGCAAAGGTTGGAGACTGAGTTGCAGAAGAATCGTTGCAGAGAGAAGAGGTTAGAGACTGTGGTGCAGAAGGCCTGTTACAGAGAGCAGACTTTGGAAACTGAGTTGCAGAAGACTTGTTACAGAGAGCAGATGATTGACTGGGGTGCAGAGGGATTGTTACAGATAGCACAGTTTGAAGACTGGGGTTTAGAAAGATTGCTGCAGAGAGCAGGGGTTTCAGACTGTGGCTTAGAAGGACTGTTACAGAGAGCAGAGATTGGAGTTTGAGGTTCAGAAGGACTGTTTCAGAAGACAGAGGTTGGCAATTGGGGTGCAGAAGTACCGTTATAGAGAGAAGAGGTTGGAGGCTGCGATACAAAAGGACTTTTACAGAGAGAAGAGTTTGGAGACTGGATAGAAGAAGGACCGTTGCAGAGAGCAGATGTTGGAGACTGGGTTGCAGAAGGACTGTTACAGAGAGCACAGCTTGGAGACTGGGGTGCAGAAGTACTGTAGCTTCGAGAAGAGGTTGGAGACTGGGGTGCAGAAAGACTGTTGCAGAGAGCAGACGTTGGAGACTGGGATGCAGAAAGATCGTTGCAGAGAGCAGATGTTGGATACTGGGCTATAATAAGATGTTTGCAGAGAGCAGAGGTTGGAGACTGGAGTGCAGATGGACTGTTGCAGAGGGCAGAGGTTGGAGACTTGGGTGCAGAAGAATCGTTGCAGACAGCAGAGGTTTAAGACTGAGGCTTAGAAGGACTGTTACAGAGAGCAGAGGTTAGAATCTGAGGTGCAGAAGGACTTTTAGAGAAAGCAGAAGTTTGCAATTGGGGTGCAGAAGGACCGTTATAGAGAGAAGAGGTTGGAGACTGCGGTACAGAAGGACTGTTACAGAGTGTAGACTTTAGAGACTGAGTTGCAGAAGACCTGTTACAGAGAGCAGATGTTGGAGACTGGGGTGGAGAAGAATCGTTGCAGAGACAAGAGGTTGGAGACTGGGGTGCAGAGGGATCTTGGAGAGCAGAGGTTTCAGACTCAGGTGCAGAAGTACTGATACAGAGAGCAGAGGTTAAAGACTGAGGTTCAGAAGTCCTGTTACATAGAGGTTGGTGACTGTGGTGCAAAGGGATCGTTGCAAAGAGCAGAGCTTGGAGACAGGGGTGCAGAAGGATCTTACAGAGAGCAGAATTAGAGACTGAGGTGCAGAAGAACTGCTATAGAGCGCAGAGTTTGGAGACTGGTTTACTGAAGGATCTTACAGAGAGCAGAGGTTGCAGACTGAGGTGCAAAAGGACTGTTACAGAGAGCAGAGTTTGGAGACTGAGGTGTAGAAGGACTGTAACAGAGAGCAGAGTTTGTAGACTGCAGTATAGAAAAACTGTTACAGAAAGCAGAGGTTGGAGACTGGGGTGAAGAAGAAATGATACAGAGAGCACAGGTTGGAGACAAAGGTAAAGAAGGATAGATAGAGAGAATCGAGGTTTGATACTGGGGTTCAGAAAGACTGATACAGAAAGCAGAGTTTGGAGACTGGGGTGAAGAAAGACCGTTATGGAGAACAGAGGTTGGAGACTGCGGAACAGAAGGACTGTTACAGAGAGAAGATGATGGAGACTGGGCAGCAGAAGGACTGTTGCAGAGGACAGTGTTTGGAGACTGGAGTGCCGCTTTACACTTGCAGAAAGCAGAGTTTAAAAACTGGGATGGAGAATGAATGTTACAGAGAGCAGAGTTTGGAATCTGGAGTGCAGAAAAATCTTACAGAGAGCAGAGGTTGGAGACTGTGGTGCAAAAGGACTGTTGCAGAGATCAGAGGATGGAGACTGGGGTCCAGCAGGATCGTTGCAGAGAGCAGAGGCTGAAGACTGGGGTGCAGAAAGACTTTTGCAGAGAGCAGAGGTTGGAGACTAGAGTGCAGAATGACTGTTAGAGAGAGCAGAGGTTGGAGACTGAGGTACAGAAGGAATGTTACTGAGAGCAGAGTTTGGAGACTGGGGTGAAGAAGGAAGGTTACGGAGAGCAGAGTTTGGAGACTGCGGTACAGAAGGACTGTTACAGAGAGCTGATGTTGGAGACTGGGAGCAGAAGGACAGTTGCACAGGACAGAGTTTGGAGAATGGGGTGCCGCAGGACACTTGCAAAAAGCACAGGTAAAAGACTGAGGTGGAGAAGCAATGTTTCAGAGAACAGAGTTTGAAAACTAGAGTACAGAAGGAGCTTACAGAGACCAGAGTTTGGAGACTGTGGTGCAGAAGTACTGTTGCACAGAGCAGAGATTGGAGATTGAGGTGTAGAAGTCCTCTTACATAGACTAGAGTTTTAAGACTGGGGTGCAGAAGAATCGTTGAATGGAGCAGAAATTGGAGACAGGAGTGCACTAGGATCATTGCAGAGAAGAGAGGTTGGAGACTGGGGTGCAGAAGGACTGTTGCAGAGAGCAGATTTTAGAAACTGGGGTGTAGAAGGAATGTTACAAGGAACAGAGGTCGGTGACTGAGGTGCCGAAGGACTGTTACAAAGAGCAGAGTATGGAGACTGGGGTACAGAAGGACTGTTACAGAGAGCAGAGGTTGGAGACTGGGGTTCAGATGGATCTTACAGAGAGCAGAGTTTAAAGACTGGGGTGCAAAAGGACTGTTACAGAGTGCAGAGTTTAAAGACTGGGTTTAAGACGGATCTTACAGAGAGCAGAGTTGGGAGACTGAGGTGCAGAAGGACTGTTACAGAGAGCAGAGGTAGTAGTCTGGGGTGCATAAGGGTCGTTGCAGAGAGTAGAGTTTTCAGACTGAGGTGCAGAAGAACTGCTGCAGAGACCAGATTTTGGAGACTGAGGTGCAGAATGACTGTTGCAGAGAGCAGATGTTGGTAACTAGGGTGCAGAAAGACTGTTGTAGAGAGCAGAGGTTGAAGACTGGGGAGCAGACGGACTGTTACAGAGAGCAGATATTGGAGAATGAGGTGCGGAAGTTCTGTAACAGAAAGCAGAGGTTGGAGATTTGGATGCAGAAGGACTGTTACAGAGAGCAGATGTTGGATACTGGGGTGCAGAAGGATCTTACAGAGAGCAGAATTTGGAGACTGAGGTGTAGAAGGACTGTTACAGAAATCAGAGGTAGGAGACTGTCGTACAGTAGGATCATTGCAGAGAGCAGAGGTTCGAGACTGGGGTGCAGAAGTATCGTTGAAGAGAGCGGATTTTGGAGACTGGGGTGCAGAAGGCCTGCTACAGAGAGAAGAGTTTGGAGACTGGCGTGCAGAAGGACTGTTACAGAGAGGAGAGGTTGGAGACTGAGTTGCAGAAGGACTGTTATACAGAGCAGAGTTTGGAGACTGAGTTCCAGGATGACTGTTACAGAGAGCAATGTTCGGAGACTGGGGTGCAGAAGGATCCTGTAGAGAGCAGAGGTGTCAGACTGAGGTGCAGAAGGACTGTTACAGAGAGAATAGGTTAAAGACTGAGGTGTAGAAAGACTGTTATGAAGAGCAGAGTTTGGAGACTGAGGTGCAGAAGGACTCTTACAGAAAGCAGAGGTTGGAAATTGTGGTGTAGAAGGACACTTACTGAGACCAGAGTTTGGAGACTGCAGTATAGAAAAACTGTTACAGAGAGCATAGGTTGCAGACTGAGGTGCAGAAGGATAGATACATATAGCAGAGGTTTGAGACTCAGGTTCAGAAGGACTGATACAGAAAGCAGAGTTTGGAGACTGGGTGCAGAAGGCCCGTTACGGAGAGTAGAGTTTGGAGTCTGAGGTACAGAAGGACTGTTACAAAGAGCAGATGTTTGAGACTGGAGAGCAGAAGGACTGTTGCAGAGGACAGAGTTTGGAGACTGGGGTACCGCAGGACACTTGCAGAAAGCAAAGTTTAAAGACTGGGTTGAAGAATGAATGTTACAGACAGCAGAGTTTGGAAACTGGAGTGCAGAAGGATCTTACAGAGACCAGATTTTGGAGACTGTGGTGCAGAAGGACTGTTACAGAGAGCAGAGGGTGGAGACTGGGGTCCAGAAAGTTCGTAGCAGAGAGCAGATTTTGGAGACTGGGGTGCAGAAAGATGTTGCAGAGAGCAGAGGTTGGAGACTGGGGTGCAGAAGAACTGTTGCAGAGAGCACAAGTTGGAGAGTGGAGTGCAGAAGGACTGTTGCAGAGAGCAGATTTTTGAGACTGAGGTGCAGAAAGAGTGTTACAGAGAGCAGAGTTTGGAGACTGGGGTGCTGAAGGACTAGTACAGAGAGCAGAGTTTGGATACTGTGTTGCAATAAAACTGTTGCAGAGAGCAGACTTTGGAGACTGGGGTTCAGATGGATTTTACAGAGAGCAGAATTTGGAGACTTAGGTGCAGAAGGGCTGTTGCAGAGATCAGAGGTTGGAGACAGGGGTTAAGAAAGATCATTTGGGAGAGCAGATTTTGAAGACTGGGGTGCTGAAGGCCTGCTACAGAGAGCAGAGTTTTGGGACTGAGGTGTAGAAAGACTGTTACAGAAAGCAAAGGTTGGAAATTGGGGTGCAGAAGGACCGTTACAGAGACCAGAGTTTGGACACAGGTGTGCAGAAGGATTATTGCAGAGCACAGAATTTTTAGACTGAGGTGCAGAACGACTTTTTCAGAGAGCATTTGTTGGAGACTTGGGTGCAGAAGAACTGTTTAAGAGAGCAGACGTTGAAGACTTGGGTGAAGAAGGATCATTGTAAAGAGCAGACGTTTGAGACTGGGGTGCGAAAGGAATGTTTCAGAGAACAGAAGTTGGAGACTGGGGTTCAGAAGGCCTGTTACAAAAGAGTTTGGAGAAACGGTGCAGAAGGACTGTTACAGAGGGAAGAGTTTGGAGACTGGGATGCAGAAAGATCTTACACAGAGCAGAGATCAGAGACTGTGGTGCAGAACGACTGTTACAGAGAGTAGAGGTTGGAGTCTGAGGTACAAAAATATTGTTAAAGAGAGCAGATGTTGGAGACTGGAGTGCAGAAAGACTGTTTCAGATAGCAGAGGTTGGAGACTGGAGTGTAAAAGGACTGTTGGAGAGAGCAGAGTTTGGAGACTGGGTGCAGAAAGAATGTTGCAGAGAGCAGAGTTTGGAGACTGAGATGCAGGAGTGTTATTGAGATCACAGGTTAGAGAATGGGGTGCAGAAGGAATGATAGAGAAAGCAGACGTTGCAGACTGTGGTGCAGAAGGACTGTTACAGAGAGCAGAGGTTGGAGACTGCAGTCATGAAGGACTGTTTCAGAGTGCAGATGGTGGAGACTGGGGTGAAGAAGAACTGTTGCAGAGACAAGAGGTTGGAGACTGGGGTGCAGAAGAACTGTCGCAGAGAGCAGAGGTTGGAGACTGAGGTGCAGAAGGAATGTTACAGAGAGCAGATGTTGGAGACTGGGGTGCAGAAGTACTGATACAGAGAGCAGAGTTTGGAGACTGTGGTGCAGAAGGTCCCTTAGAGAGAGCAGAGTTTGGAGACTGCAGTACAGAAAGACTGTTACAGTGAGGATAGGTGGAGACTAGGGTAGAGAAGGACTGTTCCAGAGAGCAGATGTTGGAAACAGTGTTTCAGAATGACTGTTGCAGAGAACAGAGGTTAGAGAATGGGGTGTAGAAAAACTGTTGCAGAGAGCAGAGGTTGGAGAATGAGGTGTAGAAGGACTGTTACAGAGAGGAGAGTTTGGAGACTAGGGTGCAGAAGGATCTTACAGAGAGCAGAGGTTGGAGACAGGGGTGCAAAAGTACTTTTGCAGAGAGCAGAGGTTGGAGACTGAGGTGCAGAAGGACTGTTATAGAGAAGAGGTTGGAGATGGGGAGAAAAAAGATTGTTACAGAGAACAGAGGTTGGAGACTCAAGTGCAGCAGTACCATTGCAGAAAGCAGAAGTTGGAGACTGTGGTGGAGAAGGAATGTTACTGGGAGCAGAGTTTTGAAACTGTGGTGCAGAAGGATATTACAGAGAGCAGGCTGGAGACAGGGATTCAGAAGGACTGTAGCATAGAACAGATGTTGGAGACTGGGGTCCAGAAGGATCGTTGCAGAGAGCAGAGGTTGGAGACTGGGGTGCAGAAGGATCGTTGCAGACAGCAGAGGTAAGAGACTGGGGATCAGAAGGACTGTTACAGTGAGAAGAGTTTGGAGACTGAGGTGCAGAAGAATCGTTGCTGAGAGCAGAGATTGGAGACTGAGGTGCAAAAGGACTGTTACAGAGATTAGAGGTTAGAGATTTGGGTGCAAAAGGCCTGTTACAGAGAGCAGAGGTTCGAGACCAGGTTGCAGAAGAACTGTTACAGAGAGCAGAGATTTTAGACAAGGTTGCAAAAGAATCTTACAGAGAGCAGAGGTTGTAGACCAAGGTGCAGCAGGACTGTTAGAGAGAGCAGATGTTGGAGACTAGGGTGCAGAAGGATCGTTGCAGAGAATAGAGTTTTCAGACTGAGAATCAGAAGAAATTTACCAGAGAGCAGATGTTGAAGACTGGCTTGGAGAAGGACTTTTTTAGAGAGCAGAGTTTGTAGACTGAGGTGCAGAAGCACTGTTACAGAGAGAAGAGGTTGGAGAATGGGGTACAAAAGACCTGTTACAGAGAGCAGAGGTTGGAGACTGGGGTGCAGAAGGACAGTTACAGAAAGCAGGGTTTGAAGACAGGGTTGCGGAAGGATCTTACAGACAGTAGAGTTTGGAGACTGATGTATAGCAGGACTGTTACAGAAAGCAGAGTTTGGAGACTGGGGTGCAGAAGGATCGTTGCTGAGAACAGAGTTTTCAGACTGTGGTGCAGGAGGACTCTTGCAGAGAGTAGAGTTTGGAGACTGAGGTGCAGAAGGACTGTTACAGAGGGCAGAGGTTGGAGACTGCCATGCAGAAGGACCGTTACAGAGAGCAGATTTTGGAGACTACACTACAGGAGGACTGTTACAAAGAGCAGAGTTTGGAGACTGGCGTGAAGAAGGACTTTTGCAGAGAGCAGAGGATGGATATTGGGGTGCAGAAGGATCGTGTAGAGAGCAAAGTATTGAGACTGGGGTGCAAAAGGACTGTTACAGAGAGCAGAGTTTGGAGAAGGGCTGCAGAAGGCCTGTTATACAGGGCAGACATTGGAGACTGGTTTGCAGAATAATCTAACAAAGAGGAAATTTTGCAGACTGAGGTGCAGAAGGACTTTTACAGAGAGTAGAGGTTGGAGACTTAGGAGCAGAAGGACTGTTGTAGAGAGCAGAGTTTGGAGACTGAGGTCCAGAAGGATTGTTACAGAGATCAGAGGGTGGAGACTGGGGTGCAGAAGGACAGTTACAGAGAGCACAGTTGGAGACTGGGGTGAAGAATAAATGTTGCAGAGAGCAGACGTTGGAGACTGGGGTGCAGAAGAACTGATACAAAAAGCAGACATTGGAGACTGGGGTGCAGAAGGAGCGTTACAGAGAGCAGAGTTTTGAGACTGCCGTACAGAAGGACTGTTACAGAGAACAGAGGTTGGGAAACGGGTGCAGAAGGACTGTTACAGAGGTCAGAGTTTATAGACTGGGTTGCAGAAGGATCTTTCAGAGAGCAGATGTTGGAGACTGAGGAACAGAAGCACTGTTACAGAGAGAAGAGGTTGGAGACTCAGGTGCAAAAGGACTGTTGCAGAGAGTAGAGGTTAAAGACTGAGGTGCAGAAGGACTCTTAGAGAGAGTAGAAGTTGGATACTGGGGTGCAGAAGGACTGATACAGAAAGCAGAGATTGGAGTCTAGGATGCTTAAAGACCATTACAGAGAGCAGAGGTTGGAGACTGCAGTACAAAAGGACTGTTTCAGAGAGCAGAGGTTGGAGACTGAGGTGAAGAAATCCTGTTACATAGAACAGAGTTTGGAGACTGAGGTGCAGAAGTCCTGTTACATAGAGCAGAGTTTGGAGACGTGGGTGCAGAAGGATCGTTGCAAGGAGCAGAGTTTGGAGACAGGGGTGTAGAAGGATCTTACAGAGAGCAGAAGTTGGAGACTGAGGTACAGATGGACTGTTGCAGAGATGAGAGGTTGGAGACTGGGGTGCAGTAGGATCATTGAAGACAGCAGAGGTTGGAGACTTGGGTGCAGTAGGATCGTTGCAGAGAACGGAGGTTAGAGACTGAGGTGCTGAAGGCCTGCTTCAGAGAGCAGAGTTTGGAGACTGGCCTGCAGAAGGCCTATTACAGAGAGGAGAGGTTGGAAACTCGGGTGCAGAAAGACTTTTGTAGAGAGCAGAGTTTGGAGACTGGGTTGTTGAAGGATCTTACAGAGAGCAGACGTTGGAGACTGAGGTGCAGAAGGACTGTTACAGAGAACAGAGTTTGGAGAGTGAGGTGTAGGAGGACGGTTACAGAGAGCAGAGTTTGGAGACTCAGGTGCAGAAGGACTGTAATAGGAATCAGTGTTTTGAAATAGGGATGCAGCAGGACCATTACAGAGAGCAGAGTTTGGAGACTGTGGTATAAGACTGTTACCGAGAGAAGAGGTTGGAGACTGGGGTGCAGAAGAACTCTTACATAGAGAACAGGTTGGAGACTGAGGTTCAGAAGGATAGATACAGAGAACAGAGTTTGGAGACTGGGGTTCCTAAGACTGATACAGAAAGCAGAGTTTTGAGACTGGGGTCCAGAAGGATCGTTGCAAAGAGCAGAGTTTTGAGACTGGGTGGCAGAAGTCCTGTTACAGAGAGCAGAGGTTGGAGACTATTATGCAGAAGGACTGTTACAGAGTGCAGAGTGTAAAGACTGGGTTGTAGAAGGATCTTACAATGAGCAGAGTTGGGAGAATGAGGTGCAGAAGGACTGTTACAGAGAGCAGAAGTAGGAGACTGTGGTGCAGAAGGGTCGTTGCAGTGAGCAGACTTTTCAGAGTGAGGTGCAAAAGGACTGTTGCAGAGAGCAGATATTGGATACTGAGTTGTAGAAAAACTTTTGCAGAGAGCAGAGGTTGGAGACTTTGGTGAAGAAGGATTATTGCAGAGAGAAGAGGTTGGAGACCGGTGGGCAGAAGCACTGTTACAGAGAGCAGAGTTTCAAACTGTTTGGCAGAAGGATCTTACAAAGAGCAGAGGTTGCAGACAGGGGTGCAGAAGGATTGCTACAGAGAGCAGAGGTTGGAGACTGTGGTCCAGAAGGACTCTTGCAGAGAGCAGACGTTGGAGACTGGGGTCCAGAAAGATCGTTGCAGGAAGCAGAGTTGGAGACTGGGGTGTAGAAGGACTGTTGAAGAGAGAAGATGTTGGAGACGGGTGCAGACAGACTGTTGCTGAGAGCAGAGGTTAGAAAGTGGGGTTCAGAAAGGCTGTTGGAGAGAGCAGATTTTGGAGAATGAAGTGCAGAAGCACTGTTACAGAGAGCAGAGTTTGGAGACTGGGGTTCAAATGGATCTTACAGAGAGCAGCTTTTGAAGACTGTGGTGCAAGAGGACTGTTGCAGAGAGCAGAGGTTGGAGACTGGTGTGAAGAAGAATCTTTGCAGAGAGAACAGTTTGGAGATGGGGTGCAGAAGGCCTGTTATAGAGAGCAGAGGTTGGAGACTGTTGTGCAGAAGGACAATTACCGAGTGCAGAGTTTAAAGACTGGGTTGCAGAAGGATCTTTCAGAGAGCAGAGTTGGGAGTCTGAGGTGCAGAAGGTTCTTGCATACAACAGAGTTTTCCGACTTAAGTGCAGAATGACTATTTTAGAGAGCAGATGTTGGAGACTGGGGTGCACAAGGACTGTTGCAGAGATCAGACATTGGAGACTGGGGTTAAGAAGGATCGTTTCAGAGAGCAGAGGTTGGAGACTGGTGTGGCAGAAGGATTGTTACAGAGAGTAGAGTAGAGAGTAGCAGCACAATTCACAATAGCTAGACTGTGGAACCAACCTAGATGCCCTTCAATAGATGAGTGGATAAAAAAATTGTGGCAGCTATACACAATGGAGTATTATGCAGCACTAAGAAACGACAAAATCATAGAATTTGCAGAGAAATGGATGGCATTAGAGCAGATTATGCTAAGTGAAGCTAGCCAAGCCCTAAAAAACAAATGTCAAATGTCTTCTTTGATATAAAGAGAGCCACTAAGAATAGAACAGGAAGGAAGAGCATGAGGAAAAGACTAACAGTAAACTAAGACGAATGGGGGGAGAGAAAGGAAGAGAGAAGGGAAAACATATGGAAATGGTAGGAGACCTTCAGTGATATACAAAATTATAAGAGGTTATGAGGGGCAAGGGGTTGGGGGGGAAAAAGGGGGAGAATATTGAACAACAGCAGAGGAGGTAGAGAGGGATGTTGGGAGGGGAGGGGAGGGGAGGGGGGATAGTAGGGGATAGGAAAGGTAGCAGAATACAAGAGTCACTAATATGCCATTATGTAAAAATGTGAGTATGTAACAGAAGTGAGTCTGTATTATGTATTTGGGGAGTTCAAAACCCAATTGAGTCGAATGTATGAAAGATGATATGTCTTGAGCTCTGTAATGTTTTGAACAACCAATAAAAAAAAAAAGAGCACAGGTTGGAGACTGCGGTACAGAAGGACTGTTACAGAGACCAGATGTCAGAGACTGAGGAGTAGAAGGACTGTTGCAGAGGACAGAGTTTGGAGACTGGGGTTGAGAAGGAATGTTACAGAGAGCAAAGTATGGAATCTGGAGTGCACAAGAATCTTACAAATAGCAGAGGTTGGAGACTGTGGTGCAGAAGGATTGTTGAAGTGTTGAAGAGAGCAGACGTTGGAGACTGCGGCCCAGAAGGAGCATTGCAGAGAGCAGAGATTGGAGACTGGGGTGCAGAAGGACTGTTGCAGAGACCAGATGTTTTAGACAGGGGTGCAGAAGGACTGTTACAGAGAGAAGATGTTGGAGACTGAGGTGCAGAAGGACTGTTACAGAGAGCAGAGTTTGGAGACTGGGGTGCAGGAGGACTGTTACAGAGAGCAGAGGTTAAAGAATGGGGTTCAGATGGATCTTACAGATAGGAGAGTTTGGAGACTGGGGTGCAAAAGGACTGTTGCAGAGAGCAGATGTTGGAGACTGGGGTGGAGAAGAATCATTGCAAAGAGAAGAGGTTGGAGACTGGGGTGAAGAATGCCTGTTACATAGAGCAGAGTTTATAGACTGGGTTGCAGAATGATGTTAAAAAGAGTAGAATTTGGAGACTGAGGTGCAGAAGGACTGTTACAGATAGTAGAGGTAGGAGACTGGGATGCAGAATGGTTGTTGCAGAGAGAAGAGTTTTCAGACTGAGGTGCAGAAGAACTGTTGCAGAGATCAGATTTTGGAGACTGGGGTGCAGAAGAATTGTTACAGATAGCAGAGGTTGGAGACTAGAGTGCATAAGGATCTTACAGAGAGCAGAGGTTCGAGACTAGGGTGCAGAAGCACTGTTGCCAAGAGCAGAGTCTGGAGACTGGGTTGCAGAAGGGTCTTACAAAGAGCAGATTTAGGAGACTGAGGTGCAGAAGGATCATTGCAGAGAGCACAAATTTCAGACTGAGTTGCACAAGGACTGTTGCAGAGAGCAGAGTTTAAAGACTGGGGTGAAGGAGGGTCGTTGCAGTGAGCAGAGTTTTCAGACTAAGGTGCAGAAAGAATGTTGCAGAGAGCAGATGTTGGAGACTGGGGCGCAGAAGGATTGTTGCAGAGTGCAAAGGTTGGAGACTTTGGTGAGAAAGGATCTTTGCAGAGAGCAGAGGTTGGAGACCGGTGTGCAGAAGCACTGTTACAGAGAGCAGAGTTTGGAGACTGGGTTTCATAAGGATATTACAGGAGCAGAGGTTGCAGACAGGGGTTTAGAAGGATTGTTACAGAAAGCAGAGGTTGAAGACTTTGGTGCAGAAGGACTGATACAGAGAGCATAGGTTGGAGTCTGAGGTGTAGAAGGACTGTTACAGAGAGCAGAGGTTGGAGACTGGGTTTTAGAAGGATGCTACAGAAATCAGGGGTTAGAGACTGAAGTAGAGAAGGACTGTTACAGAGAGTAGAGTTTGGAAACTGAGGTGCAGAAGGCTAGATACAGAGAACAGCGTTTGGAGACTGTGGTTAAGACAGACTGATACATAAAGCACAGGTTGGAGACTGCGGTACAGAAGGACTGTTACAGAGACCAGATGTCGGAGACTGGGGAGCAGAAGGACTGTTGCAGAGAGCAGAGTTTGGAGACTGGGGTGTAGAAGGAATTTTACAGAGAGCAGAGTATGGAATCTGGATTGCACATGAATCTTACAAAGATCAGAGGTTGGAGACTGTGGTGCAGAAGGACTGTTGAATAGAGCAGACATTGGAGGCTGGGGTCAAGAAGGAGTGTTGTAGAGAGCAGAGTTTGGAGACTGGGGTGCAGAAGGACTGTTGCAGAGAGCAGAGGTTGGAGAGTGGAGTTCAGGAAGATTGTTGCAGAGAGCAGAGTTTGGAGAATGAGGTGCAGAAAAACTGTTACAGAGAGCAGTGGTTGGAGACTGGGGTGCAGAACGACTGTTGCAGAGAGCAGAGGTTGGAGAGTGGGTTTCAGAAAGATTGTTGCAGAGAGCAGAGGCTGGAGAATGAGGTAGAGAAAAACTGTTACAGAGAGCAGAAGTTGGAGACTGGGGTGCAGAAGCACTGTTACAGAGACTAGAGGTTGGAGACTGGGGTTCAGATGGATCTTATAGAGAGTAGATTTTTGAGACTGTGGTGCAAGAGGACTGTTTCAGAGAGCAGAGGTTGGAGACTGGTGTGAAGAAGAATCCTTGCAGAGAGAAGAGTTTGGAGACTGGGGTGCAGAAGGCCTGTTACAGGAAGCAGTGGTTGGATACTGGGTTGCAGAAGTCCTGTTACAGAGAGCAGAGTTTGGAGACTGTTGTGCAGAAGGACGATTACCGAGTGCAGAGTTTAAAGACTGGGTTGCAGAAGGATCTTACAAAGAGCAGAGTTGGGAGTCTGAGGTGCAGAAGGTTCGTTGCATACAGCAGAGTTTTCCGACTGAAGTGCAGAATGACTGTTGCAGAGAGCAGATGTTGGAGACTGGGGTGCAGAAGGACTGTTGCAGAGAGCAGACACTGGAGACTGGGGTTAAGAAGGATCGTTTCAAAGAGCAGAGATTGGAGACTGGTGTGCAGAAGGATTGTTACAGAGAGTAGAGTTTGGAGACTGGGTTTTAGAAGGATGCTACAGAGAGCAGAGGTTGGAGACTGAAGTGGAGAAAGATAGATACAGAGAACAGCGGTTGGAGACTGCGGTTCAGAAGACTGATACAGAAAGCAGAGGTTGTAGACTGGGGTGTAGAAAGACCGTTACAAAGAGCACAGGTTGGAGACTGCAGTACAGAAAACTGTTACAGAGACCAGATGTTGGAGACTGAGGAGCAGAAGGACTGTTGCAGAGGACAGATTATGAAGACTGGGGTGGAGAAAGAATGTGACAGAGAGCAGAATATGGAATCTAGAGTTCACAAGAATCTTACAAAGAGAAGAGGTTGGAGACTGTGGTGCAGATGGACTGTTGAAGAGAGTAGACGATGGAGACTGGGGTCCAGAAGGAGCATTGCAGAGAGCAGATGTTTTAGACTGGGGTGCAGAAGGACTGTTAAAGAGAGAAGAGGTTGGAGACTAAGGTGAAGAAGGACTGTTACAGAGAGCAGTGTTTGGAGAGTGGGGTGCAGAAAAACTGTTACAGAGAGCAGAGGTTGGAGACTGGGGTGCAGATGCATTGTTACAGAGAGCAGAGGTTGGAGACTGGGGCTCAGATGGATCTTACAAAGAGCAGATTTTGGAGACTGTGGTGCAAGAGGACTGTTGCAGAGAGCAGAGGTTGGAGACTGCTGTACAGTAGGATCATTGTAAAGAGTAGAGGTTGGAGACTGGTGTGCAGATAGATCGTTGCAGAGAGCAGAGGTTGGAGACTGGCTTGCAAAGGCCTGCTACAGAGTGCAGAGTTTGGAAACTGGCGTGCAGAATGCCTGTTACAGAGAGGAGAGGTTGGAGACTGGGGTGCAGAAGGACTTTTTTAGAGAGCAGAGTTTAGAAACTGCGTTGCTGAAGGATCTTACAGATAGCAGAGGTTGGAGACTGAGGTGTAGGTGGACTGTTACAGAGAGTAGTGGTTGGAGACTGGGTTACTGAAGGATCTTACACAGTGCAGAAGTTGGAGACTGAGGTGCAGAAAGACTGTTACAGAGAGCAGAGGTTGGAGACTGAGGTGTAGAAAAACTGTTACAGAGAGCAGATATTGTAGACAGAGGTGCAGAAGGACTGTTACAGTAAGCAGAGGTTGGAAATTTGGGTGTAAAAGAACCGTTACAGAGACCAGGATTTGGAGACTGCGGTATAGAAAAACTGTTATAGAGAGCAGAGGTTGGAGACTGGGGTGCAGAAGAAATGTTACAGAGAGAACAGGTTGTAGACTGAGGTGCAGAAGTATATATCAGAGAACAGAGGTTTGAGACTGGGCTTCAGAAGGACTGATACAGAAAGCAGAGTTTGGAGACTGGGTTGCAGAAGGACCGTTAAGGAGAGCAGAGGGTGGAGACTGCGTTTAAGAAGGACTGTTACAGAGAGCATATGATGGAGACTGGGGAAAAGAAGGACTGTTGCAGAGGACAGAGGTTGGAGACTGGGGTGCCGCAGGACACTTGCAGAAAGCAGAGGTTAAAGACGGGGTTGCAGAAGGACCATTACAGAGAGCAGAGGTTTGAGACTGGGGAGCAGAAGGACTGTTACAGAGGCAGAGGTTGGAGACTTGGTTGCCGCAGGACCTTCGAAGAAAGCCGAGGTTACAAACTGCGTTGGAGAAGGAATGTTAGAGAGAGCCGATTTTGGAAACTGGCATGCAGAAAGATCTTACAGAGAGCATATGTTTGAGACTGTGGTGCAGAATGACTGTTGCAGAAGGACGTTGGAGACTGTGGTGCAGAAGGACTGGTGCAGAAGGACATTTGATCCTGGGGTCCAGAAAGATCTTTGCAGAGAGCAGAGTTTGGAGACTGGAGTTAGATGGACTGTTGCTGAGAGCAGATGTTTGAGACTGGGGTGTAAAGGACTGTTGCAGAGAGCAGAGGTTGGAGAATGGGGTGCAGAAGGACTGTTGCAGAGATCAGTGTTTGAAGACTGAGGTTCAGAAGGACTGTTACATAGAGCACAGGTTGGAAACTGAGGTGCAGAAGGACGGTTACAGAGAGCAGAGGTTGCAGACTGGGTTTCAGAAGGACTGTTTCAGAGAGCAGAGGTTGTCGACTGTGGTGCAAAAAGACTGTTGCAGAGAGCAGAGGTTTGAGACTGATGTGGAGAATAATCGTTGCTGAGAGAAGAATTTGGAGACTTGGGTGAGATGGTCTGTTACAGAGAGCAGTGCTTGGAGACTGGGTTGATGAAGGATCTTACAGAGAGCAGAGGTTGGAGATTGAGGTGCAGGGGGACTGACACTGAGAGCAGTGGTGTGAGACTGGGGTGCAGAATGATCGTGCGGAGAGCAGAATTTTCAGACTGAGGTGCAGAATGACTGTTACAGAGAGCATAGGTTGAAGACTGAGGTGTAGAAGGACTGTTACAGAGAGCAGAGTTTGGAGACTCAGGTGTAGAAAGACTTTTACCAGGAAGCAGAGTTTGGAAATTGGGGTGCAGAAAGACCGTTAAGGAGAGCAGAGTTTGGAGACTGCGATATAGGACTGTTACTGAGAGCAGTGGTTGGAGACTGGGGTGCAGAAGGACTCTTACATAGAGCACAGGTTCAGACTGAGGTGCAAAAGGATAGATACAGAGAACACAGGTTGTAGACTGGGGTTCCGAAAGACTGATACAGAAAGAAGAGTTTGGAGACTGGGGTGTAGAAGGACCTTTACAAAGAGCAGAAGTTGGATACTCTGGTACAGAAGGACTTCAAGAGCAGATCTCAGAGACTGGGGATCAGAAGGACTGTTGCAGAGAGCAGAGGTTGGAGGAAGGGATGGAGAAGGAATGTTACATTGAGCAGAGTATTCAGACTAAGGTGCAGAAGGACTGTTGCAGAGAGTAGATGTTGGAGACTGGGTTGCAGAATTACTTTTGCAGAGAGCAGACGTTGGAGACTGGGGTCCACAAAGATCGCTGCATAGAGCAGAGTTTGGAGACTGGGGTGCAGAAGGACTGTTGCAGAGAGCAGATGTTGGAGAATGGGGTGTAGAAGGACTGTTTTAGAGAGCAGATTTTAGAGACTGGGGTGCAGAAAGACTGTTACAGAGAGCAGAGGTTGGAGACTGAGGTGCAGAAGGACTGTTACAGAGAGCAGAGTTTGGAGACTGGGGTGCAGAAGGACTGTTACAGAGAGCAGAGGTTGGAGACTGGGGTTCAGATGGATCTTACAGAGAGCAGTTGGAGACTGGGGTGCAAACGGACTGTTGCAGAGAGCAGATGGAGGAGACTTGGGTGGAGAAGAATCATTGCAGAGAGAAGTGTTTTCATATTGACTGGGGTGCAGAAGGATCATAGCCGAGAGCAGACGTTGCATACTGGGGTGCAGTAGGACAATTGCAGACAACAGACGTTGGAGACTGAGGTGTAGAAAGTCCGTTGCAGAGAGCAGAGGTTGAAGACTGATGAGCAGAAGCATTGTTACAGAGAGCAGTGTTTGGACACTGGGGTACAGAAGGACTGTTGCCGAGAGCAGAGGTTGGAGACTTGGCTGCAGAAGAATCCTTATAGAGAGCAGAGGTGGGAGACTTGGGATCAGAAGGACTGTTACAGAGAGCACAAGTTGGAGACTGGGGTGCAGATGAAATGTTGCAGAAAGCAGAGGTTGGAGACTGGGATACAGAAAGACTGTTTCAGAGAGCAGAGATTGGAGACTGAGATGCAGAAGGACTGTTACACTGGAAGTCATTGGAGACTGGCGTGAAGAATTATGATACAGAAAGCTGATGTGGGAGACTGGGGTGCAGAAGGACCATTACAGAGAGCAGAGGTTGGAGACTGGCGTGCAGAAGTACTGTTTCAGAGAGCAGAGTTTGGAGACTGGGGTGCAGAAGGCCTGCTACAGAGAGCAGAGGTTGGAGACTGGGTTGCAGAAGGACTGTTATAGAGACCAGAGTTTTGAGGCTGGGTTGCAGAAGGATCTTAGAGAGCAGGGGTTTAGGACTAAGGTGCAGGACTACTGTTACAGAGAGCAGTGGTTGAAGACTGGGGTTCAGAAAGATCATGCAGAGAGCAGAGGTTTCAGACTGAGGTGCAGAAGGACTGTTACAGAGAGCAGACGTTGGAGACTGAGGTGCAGAAGGACAGTTACAGAGAGCAGAGTTTGGTGACTGAGGTGCAGAAAAGACTGTTACAGAAAGCAGAGGTTGGAAATTGGGGTGTAGAGGGACCTTTACAGAGAGCAGAGGTTGGATACTCCGGTATACAAAGACTGTAACAGAGAGCGGAGGTTGGAGACTACGGTGCAGAAAGACTGTTACAGAGAGCAGATGTTGGAGACTGGGGTGCAGAAGGACTGTTAAACAGAACAGAGGTTGAAGACTGGGGTGTAGAAGTACTGTTGCAGAGAGCAGAGTTTTGAGAATTGGGTGCAGAAGGACTGTTACAGAGAGCAGAATATGGAGACTGGGGTGCAGAAGGACTGTTGCAGATAGCAGAGTTTGGAAACTGGGGTGAAGAAGGACTTTTGCAGCGAGGAGATGTTGGAGACTTAGGTTCAGAAGGACTTTTGCAGAGAGTAGAATTTGGAGACTGAGGTGCAGAAAAACTGTTTCAGATAGCAGAGGTTGGAGACTGGTGTACAGAAGGACTGATAAAGAAAGCAGAGATTGGAGACTGAGGTGCAGAAGGACCATTACAGAGAGCAGAATTTGGAGACTGCAATACAGGAGGACTCTTACAGAGAGCAGAGGTTTGAGACTGGAGTGGAGAAGAACTGTTTCAGAGTGCAGATGTTGGAGACTGGTGTGCAGAAGAACTGTTGCAGAGAGCAGAGGTAGAAGACTGAGGTGCACAAAGACTGTTACAGAGAGCAGAGTTTGGAGACTGGGGTGCAGAAGGACTGATACAGAGAGCAGAGTTTGGAGACTGGGGTTCAGAAGGCCTGTTACAGAGAGCAGAGGTTGGAGACTGCATACAGAAGGGCTGTTACAGAGAGCAGAGTTTGGAGACTGGTTTGCAGAATAATATTGCGTAGAGCAGAGTTTGGAGACTGCAGTGCAGAAGGATTGTTACAGAGAGAAGAGGGTGACGACTGGGGTGCAGTAGGATTATTTCTGAGAGAAGAGGATGGAGACTTGTGTGCAGAAGGATCGTTTCAGAGAGCAGAGTTCGGAGACTTGGGTGCAGAAGGACGGTTGCAGAGAGCAGATGTTGGAGACTGGGATGCAAAGGATCATAGCAGAGAGCAGCGATTGGAAACTGGGTTGCAGAAGGACTGTTACACAGAGCAGAGGTTGAAGACTTGAGTGTAGAAGGACTGTTACAGAGAGCAGAGTTTGGAGACTGTGGTACAGAAGGACTGATACAGAAAGCAGAGGTTGGAGACTTAGGTCCAGAATGAACCTTACAGAGAGCAGAGGTTAGAGACTGCTGTAAAGAAGGACTGCTACAGAGACCAGAGAGTGGAGACTGGGTGGCAGAAGGATCTTACATAGAGCAGAGGTTGGAGACTGAGGTGCAGAAGAAATGTTACCGAGAGCAATGGTTGGAGACTGGGCTGCAGAAGGATTTTTGCAGAGAGCAAAGGTTGGAGACTGACATTCTGAAGTACTCTAGCAGAAAACAGAGGTTGGAGAATGGGATGCCTAAGGACCTTTGCAGAGAGCAGATGTTGGAGACTGAGGTGCAGAAGGATTGTTACAGAGAGCAAAGGTTGGAGACTCGGGTGAAGAAGGACTGTTACGGAGATCAGAGTTTGGAGACTGGGTGGCAGAAGGATCTGTCATAGAGCAGAGGTTGGAGACTGTGGTGCAGATGAACTGTTGCACAGACAAGAGGTTTTAGACTGGAGTGCAGAAAAACTGTTACAAAAAGCAGAGTTTTTAGATAGGGTTGCAGAAGAATCTTACAGAGAGCAGAGGTTGGAGACTGAGGTGGAACAGGATTGTTACAGAGAGCAGAGTTTGGAGAGTGGGGTGCATTAGGATCTTTGTAAAGAGCAGAGTTTGGAGAGTGGGGTGCAGAAGGACTGTTGAAGATAGCAGAGTTTGGAGACTGGTGTGCATAAGGACCATTGCAGAGAGCAGATGTTTTAGACTGGGATGCAGAAGGACTGTTACACAATGCAGAGGTTGGAGACTGAGGTGCAGAATGACTGTTACAGAGAGCAGATTTTGGACACTGGGTTGCTGAAGGGCTGTTACAGAGAGCAGAGGTTGGAGACTGGGGTTCAGATGGATCTTACAGAGAGCAGAGATAGGAGTCTTGGGTGTAAACGGACTGTTGCAGAGAGTAGATGTAGGAGACTTGAATGGAGAAGAATTGTTGCGGAGAGAAGAGGTTGGAGACTGGGGTGCAGAAGGCCTATCACAGAGAGTAGAGTTTGGAGACTGGGTTCCAGAAGTCCTGTTACAGAGAGCAGAGGTTGGAGACTGTTGTGCAGAAGGACTTTACAGAGTGCAGAGTTTAAAGATTGGGTTGCAGAAGGATCAAACAGAGAGCACAGTTGGGAGACTGAAGTGAAGAAGGACTGTTACAGAGAGCAGAGGTAGGAGTCTTGGGTGTAGAAGGGTCGTTACAGAGAGCAGAGGTAGGAGACTTGAGTGCAGAAGGGTCGTTGCAGAGAGCAGAGTTTTCAGACTGAGGTGCAGAATGACTGTTGCAGAGAGCAGATATTGAAGACTGGGGTTTAGAAGGTCTGTTGCAGAGAGCAGATATTGGTAACTAGGGTGCAGAAGGACTGTTACAGAGAGCAGATGTTGGATACAGGGGTGCAGAAGAATCTTACAGAGAGCAGAAGCTGGAGACTGAGGTGCAGAAGGACTGTTGCAGAGATCAGAGGTTGGAGACTAGGGTGCAGTAGGATCTTTGCAGAGAGAAGAGGTTGGTGACTGGGGTGCAGAAGGACTGTTGCTGAGAGTATTGGTTGAAGACGGGGGTGCAGAAGGATCGTGCAGAGAGCAGAAGTGTCAGACTGAGTTTCAGAAGGACTGTTACAGAGAGCAGAGGTTGGAGACTGAGGTGCAGAAGGAGTGTTACACTAAGTATAGTTTGGAAATTGGGGTGCAGAAGGACTGTTACAGAGACCAGGATTTGGAGACTGCAGTATAGAAAAACTGTTACAGAGAGCAGAGGTTGGAGACTGGGGTGCAGAAGGAATGTTACAGAAAACAGGTTGGAGACTGAGGTGCAGAAGGATAGATACAGAGAACAGAGGTTTGATACTGGGCTTTCAGAAAGACTGATACAGAAAGCAGAGTTTGGAGACTGGAGTCGAGAAAAAGTGTTGCAGAGGACAGAGGTTGGAGACTGGAGTGCCACAGGACACTTGCAGAAAGCAGAGGTTAAAGACTGGGTTGGAGAAGAAATGTTACAGAGAGCAGAGTTTGGAAACTGGAGTGCAGAAGAATCTTACAGAGGGCAGAGATTGGAGACTGTGTTGCAGAAGGACTGTTGCAGAGAGCAGAGGTTGGAGACTGGGGTGCAGAAGGACTGTTGCAGACAGCAGAGGTTGGAGACTGGGGTGCAGAAGGACTGATGCAGAGAGAAGAGGTTGGAGATTGGAGTGCAGAAGGACTGTTCCAGAGAGCAGCAGTTTGAGACTCAGGTGCAGAAGTCCTGTTACATAGAGCAGAGGTTGGAGACTTAGGTGCAGAAGGACTGTTGCAGAGAGCAGAGGTTGGAGACTGGTGTGCAGAAAGGTCGTTGCAGAGAGCATACTTTTCAGACTGCGGTGCAGAAGAACTGTTGCAGAGAGCAGATGTTGGAGACTGGGATGCAGAAGGATTGTTACAGAGAGGAGAGGTTGGAGACTGGAGTGCATAAGGATCATACAGAGAGCAGAGGTTGGAGACAAGGATGCAGAAAGACTTTTGCCAAGAGCAGAGGTTTGAGACTGTTGTGGAGAAGAATCATTGCAGAGAGAAGAGGTTGAAGACTGGGTTTCAGAAGGCCTGTTACAGACAGCAGAGTTTTGAGACTGGGTTGCAGAATTCCTCTTACAGAGAGCCGAGGTTGGAAACTGTTGTTCAGAATGACTGTTACAGAGAGCAGAGTTTGGAGACTGGGATGCAGAAGCATCTTACAGAGAGCAGAGGTAATCGACTGAGGTGCAGAATGATCGTTGCAGAGAGCAGAATTTTCAGACTGAGTTGCAAAAGGACTGTGAAAGAGAGCAAATGTTGGAGACTGGGGTTCAGAAGTACTGTTTCAGAGAGCAGAGGTTGGAGACTGGTGTGAAGAAGGATCAGTGCAGAGAGCAGTGTTTGGAGACTGGTGTGCAGAAGGACGGTTACAGAGAGCAGAGTTTGTAGACTAGGTTGGAGAAGGTTTCTATAGAGAGAAGAGGTTGGAGAGTGAGGTGCAAAAAAACTGTTACAGAGAGTAGAGTTTTGAGAATGAGGTTAATAAGGATTGTTACAGAGAGCAGAGGTTGGAGACTGGGTTGCAGAAGGAGTGTTGCAGAGAGCAGAGGTTGGAGACTGGGGTGAATAAGGTCTGTCGCAGAGAGTAGAAATTGGAGACTGTGGTGCAGAAGGACTGTTACAGAGAGCAGAGGTTGGAGACAGGGGTGCAGAAGGATCTTACAGAGAGCAGAATATTGAGACTGAGGTACAGAAGGACTCTTGCAGAGATCAGAAGTTGGAGACTGGGGTGCAGTAGGATCATTGCAAAGAGCGGAGGTTGGAGACTGTCATGCAGAAGGCCCACTATAGAGAGCAGAGTTTTGAGATAGGCATACAGAAGGCCTGTTACAGAGAGGAGAGGTTGGAGACTGGGATGCAGAAAGACTTTTACCGAGAGCACAGTTTGGAGACTGGTTTGCTAAAGGAACTTACAGAGAGCAGAGTTTAGAGACTGAGGTGCACGTGGACTGTTACAGAGAGCAGTGGTTGGAGACTGAGGTGCAGAAGAATCTGGAGAGCAGAGGTTTCAGACTGAGGTGCAGAAGTACTGTTACAGAGAGCAGAGTTTAGACATTTAGGAGCAAAAGGACTGTTACAGAAAGCAGAGGTTGGAAATTGGGGTGCAGAAGGACCGTTACAGAGAGCAGAGCTTGGAGACTGCGATATAAAAGGACTGTTATAGAGAGCAGAGTTTGGAGACTGGAGTGCAGAAGGAGTGTTACAGAAAGCACAGGTTAAAGACTGAGGTGTAGAAGAATAGATACAGAGAGCAGAGGTTGGAGACTGGGGTTCAGAAGAACTGATCAAAAAAGCAGAGGTTGGAGACTGGGTTGTATAAGGACCGTTACAGAGAACAGAGTTTGGAGACAGCGGTACATAAGGAGTGTTACAGAGACCAGATGTTGGAGACTGGGGAGCAGAAGGAGTGTTACAGAGGACAGACGTTGGAGACTGGGGTGCCGCAGAACCCTTGCAGAAAGCAGAGGTTGGAGATTGCAGTAGAGAAAAAATGTTAGAGAGAGCAGATTTTGTAAACTGGAGACCAGAATAATCTTACAGAGAGCATATTTTGGAGACTGTGGTACAGATGTACTGTTGTAGAAAACAGACGTTGGTGACTGGGGTCCAGAACGATCCTTGCAGCGAGCAGAGTTTGGAGACTGGGGTGTAGAAGGACTGTTGCAGAGAGCAGATGTTGGAGACTGGGGTGCAGAAGGACTGTTGCAGAGAGAAGAGGTTGAAGACTGGAGTGCAGAAGGACTGTTGTAGAAAGCAGAGGTTGGAGCCTGGGGAGCAGAAGGACTGTTGCCGAAAGCAGAGGTTGGAGACTGAGGTGCAGAAGGACT